>NC_053498.1:4697673-4852673 GCF_905171775.1 Rana temporaria
ACCCCCTATCCACCTCTGAGCACTATTCCTTGGTTCCAAGCACCATTCATTGGTTTCACACCCTACCCACCCCCCTACCCACCTCCGAGCACCATTCCTTGGTTCCACCCCCTACCAACCTCCAAGCCCTATTCCTAAGTTCCCCCCTCTACCCACCTCCGAGCCCTATTCCTTGGTTACACTCCCTACCCACCTCCGAGCACTATTCCTTGGTTCCACCCCCTACCCACCTCCGAGCACTATTCCTTGGTTCCACCCCCTACCCACCTCTGAGCACTATTCCTTGGTTCCACCCTCTACCCACCTCTGAGCACTATTCCTTGGTTCCACCCCCTACCCACTTCTGAGCACTATTCCTTGGTTCCACCTCCAAGCACCATTCATTGGTTTCACACCCTACCCACCCCCCAGCACCATTCCTTGGTTCCTCTCCTTACCCACCTCCGAGCACCATTACATACATTCAGATCTGGAGGTGCCGGAACTGCGTTCCTGCTGAAAAAAAGCCCTGCGGATAGCACATTTCAGCTGATTTGCATGGGATGATGAACATTTACAGCTGAAGTCAAGGAAAACAGCTAAACACACCTGAAATACAGGTAAAGGAAAGCAATTCTACCCGTTTAGAGGATTTGTATCTTCAGATCGGGCAAATATATAGGAGAATCAAAAAAGTGCCGACTCGGCAATTCTCCCGATTCGGCGTTCTCTCATTGTGATAATAGATGGGAATTCTTCAGCCTCTTAGATCTCACCCGGGACAAGGGAGGGCGATGTATTCACTGTTCATAAATAGAGTCTTATTTACACCCCGGGAAAGGCTTATTGATGACAAGAAGGAACAGATGACGGGGAGGACTCCGGGGGTTACAGAGAAATATTCCCATTATTAGTGTTACAAGAGACGGAAGAAGAAGAAGAAGAAGAAGGAGGTAATTGTTTCCCACAGGGATTCCCACATCCCGCAATCACCCGTCTTCACCTTCTGTATAATACAAAGAAAATGCAGGAATATAAAAAACACACAAATGTGATTTATAACACTTAAACGGGGCGCCCCGGAAAACATCATCCACAAATAGATGTACGACGGAATAATCACATCCCAACGTCAGAAGAAAACATTCAGATACACAAGAGAGTGCCTGAAATGTTAATACATACATATATACACACACGATCAGTGGCGTGAGCACACGGTGTGCCAGGCGTGCCTGGGCACACCCTAATCACCCTATGTGGCACAGGTTTTCCCCTGTTTAAACCACCTGATATTTCATAATAATCTTTGTATTTTATTTTTATATATATATTTTTTTTACAATTTTTTTTTATGTTAAATTGTAAAAAAAATATATTTTTAAATATTTAAAAATAATTTTTTTTTTTTTATATATTTTTTTTTACAATTTTTTTTACAATTTTTCGTTACGGGGCTCCTAAATTTTTTTTTTTTTTAAAAAATAAGATATATAAAAAATAAAATAAAACAATTATGAAATATCAGGGTTTATTTTTATTTTTTTTACTATTTTTTTTAGGAGCCCCGTTACGGGGCTCCTAAAAAAAACTGTAAGAAAAAAAATATATAAAAAATAAATAAAAATAATTATTATAAAATATTTGGAAATAAAAAAGTGGGAAGACAATAGCGAATATCGAGTCGCTGATGTCACAAGTGGGTGGGGTTCGGGGCCCATCCAGGTCGTGGCTTCCCCGGGTAATCTGGTCTTAAGATCCGCCTCCTGTCCCGATTGGCCCTGGAGGAGAAGCGGGAAGACAATAGCGAATATCGATTTGCTGATGTCACAAGTGGGTGGGGTTCGGGGCCCAGCCAGGTCGTGGCTTTCCCGGCTAATCTGCTCTTAAGATCCGCCTCCTGTCCTGATTGGCCGGGAGGAGAAGCGGGAAGACAATAGCGAATATTGAGTCGCTGATGTCACAAGTAAGTGGGGTTCGGGGCCCATCCAGGTCGTGGCTTCCCCAGGTAATCTGGTCTTAAGATCTGCCTCCTGTCCTGATTGGCCAGGAGGAGAAGCGGGAAAACAATATCGAATATCGATTCGCTGATGTCACAAGTGGGTGGGGTTCGGGGGCACACTGCCCAATCTTTTTGAAGCCAATTAGAGCCTTAGTTTATAATCATGTGCTTAAGTCCGGCGCCGCGCATGGAGATTAGGGGGGGCGCACACCCCTGCGCCCCTTATGGACTGACCCGTCACTGGTTAGACCCCTGCAGAGAGACCACTGCTCCTCCAAAAAAGAGCAAGGGTCCCATTCAGGGGTGGGCAGGAGGGGTGGATGCCCCAGGCACAAGGTTTAGCGTAGGGATGGGAGTGCCCTGACCTAAAGGAAGTTGGGGGTGGGGGGTGCGCAGTTTGGCATCTTTGCCCTGGGCACTGGATGACCTTGTCCCGGTGTCCTGTCGAGAAATGTCCCCTGTCGAGAAATGCCCGTCCCGGAACTGGCATTTCTCGTCAGGACACCGGCACTGGTCCCATTCTGCAGCAGGCTGGCAGGGGACAGGCTCTTTTCTACACAAGCTGCGACTGTTTTAGATGCATGGAACACCTGTGCCAGCACAGACGCCATAGGTACACGCCGTCTCCTGCCCTCTGTGGCGCCTGGGTGAACTGCACCCAGCGCAGCCGCCTCGGATCGGCCCCGAGTTTTCCGCCCTGTTCCCCTGGCGGCGCCGTAAGGCAAGTGCCACTGTTGCCTTGCGCCAGCGCCGGCCCTGCTCCTGTGAATGAGGCCTAAAAAGACTAAAAACGTTGACTTGTCTTTTTTTTTAAAGCTCAGGCCGATTAGTCACATCTGATTTTTGTGGCCGCGGGGGTCTCTCCGCCGTGCCAAACCGCGGCAGAACATCGATTTTTTTTATATATATATACGGCGCGGTTTCTGTTGTGAATTAGGAGCGCTCTCGCGCACGGCCTTAAATCTCCGGGCGCCTCGGCATTGTACTATCCGGGGGTGATGACAATCTCGGCGCCCTCGAACATTTTTTTCCCCCCGCGCGCCGGGTGAATTACGGAACGCTCGCTTAATAGTTTTTCTGACCTGCGCTGGGGGCATATTGCGGGATTAATGGCGATGTCCGTACCCCTCTGACGATCATTAATTCTGCCCGGCATGTGTAATAGCCTGCCTTGTCTTTCCGCCAGAACCGTCTTATCTGACTCCCCCCCTCCCCCCCCCCCGTTCTCCTCTCGGAAAGCACTGGAAGGAGAACGGCTGATTTGGGTTATAAACAATGCGGGTTTGATAGCATCGGAGAGGCTGAGTCCGGCGAGGCCGATAGCATCTCGCCTCGTCTCCGACTCATTTTTCTCATCTCTGACTTTTATTTCGGCGCGCTGCGGCTCCCTCCTGGCCTCGTGCTGAGTATACAGAGGAGATTGTCTGTTCCCATTTACCGAGAAATAGAACGCGGCGTCTTCGGAGGAGCGTTCCGTGTCAGATGGGGAAAAAAAACGCGGCACAAAGATTTCTGGGGGGGGGGGGCTCATAACGACATCTGTGCGTTCTCTGAGAAAAGTCAACATGAGATAAGTGAACGCCGCCGCCAATAATTAACCGACGGTGATTCGCGCTCTCTCCCTCTATGCACTGCCCTAGCGTCATTGGCAGGCGTCTAATCAAGCGTTTTTGAAACCTCGCGAACGCCGGTCGTCGCTCCGTGTCACGTATGTGCATTGCGGCGGACGGTGTTCTTCACATGGATGGGCCCCTGATTGAGTCACTTCGCCAGGGGAAAAAAAAATGATCCAACATTCGTCTGGCTTCACCACTCCCCATTCACCGCCATTCATGGGCCAGTGGTAGTCGCTGTGCGTTTGAAATGCTTTTAGAACAGCGTTTTTCAACCGGGGTGCCAGGAAGAGTCCTCAGGGGTGCGCCACCAACAGTCCCATGAGGAAGCGATCCTGTTTCAACTCCCATGCACAGAGGAGAGGGGGAGAGAGAGAGAGAGAGAGAGAGGAGAGAGAGGGGGGGAGAGGAGAGAGGGGGAGAGAGGGGGGGGGGGGGAGAGAGAGAGACACACAGACAAAGAGACAGACAAAGAGAGAGGGGGGAGAGAGAGGGAGGGGGGAAGGGGAGAGAGAGGGAGAAGAGAGAGAGGGAGGAGAGAGAGAGGGAGGAGAGAGAGAGGGAGGAGAGAGAGAGGGAGGAGAGAGAGAGAGAGAGAGAGGGAGGAGAGAGAGAGGGAGGAGAGAGAGAGGGAGGAGAGAGAGAGAGAGAGAGAAAAAGAGAGGGGTAAAGAGAGGGAGAAAGGGGGGAGAGGGAGGGAGAGAGAGAGAGAGAGAGACACACACAGAGCTGGAAGGAGGTGTGGGCTGTGCACTCTCCCCCCTCTCTGTTTAGGGAGCGGCGAGCCGGGAGGAGGTGTGAGCTGTGCACTCTCCCCCCCTCTCTGTGCAGGGAGGAGCGAGCCAGGAGGAGGTGCGGGCTGCGCTCTCCCCCCTTTCATGCATCGGAGTTATGGATCTGAATGAGGATCACTCTTCAGAAGTCAAAGCACAAGTGAACAAGCCGAAAAAATTATTCAAATGCGAAGCAAATACGACCAAATTGGGTGCAAAACGCATCAATAAAGCGATCGACGCCATCATGTCAAACCACGCCCCCTCAATCTCCTGTTTGATCTGCAAAGATACATTGTATCAGAAACTGGAAAGCCGTGGCTGAATACCGGGAGCCTATGGCAGGACATGCGAGTGGCGGCCAGGACAGCCAATAGCAGGAGGAGAATCCCTCCCCGGGGTAATGTGTTGGCAATGTAACATTGTATCAATAATCAGGGAGAACAGCTGGATAGTAAAGCCGCGTACTGCGCCGCCATTCATGTGTAATGAACAGCAGGTTTGCTTATTGTCGGAAAACACGGGAACAATGATCCACGGGAACACGAGCACAGACAGGGGGGATGGTAAAGTGATATTAAACCCTTTCAGCAGCGGATATATTCTCCGAGTACGCGGCTCCTTCACCTTTAACCTTTGCCAATGTTCCCGTTCAAGCTGCAGCCAATGCCACTTCTCCAGACATGTGTCCTATGAAGCAACCCTGGCTTGTGGGAACTGGGCGGTGGGTCTCCCTACACTGTGTGCATCACTAGAAACACACAGCCCCATAGCCTAGGACAGGAATCTCCCAACTGTGGCCCTTTGCGTGCTTCGTTCCAACCCTTGGGGCACCATTTCATCCACTGATACCAACAATGGGGCTTAATTCTTCCCCACTGAGACCAGTGATGAGGCACAATTCCTCCCAATCACACCAATGATGGGGCACAAGTCCTCCCAACGACACCAACAATTAGGCCCAATGACACCAATGATGGGGCACAAGTCCTCACAATGACACCAACAATTAGGCCCAATGACACCAATGATGGGGAACAATTCCTTCCAATGACACCAAAGCTTGGGCCCAGTGACATCAATGATGGGGCACAATTTCTCCCACTGACACAAATGATAGGGCACAATTTCTTCTCATGACACCAACAATTGGGCCCAGTGACACCAATGATGGGGCACAATTTCTCCCACTGACACCAATGATGGGGCACAATTCCTTCCAATGACACCAAACACTTGGGCCCCATGACATCAATATTGGGGAATAACTTCTCCCACTGACACGAATAGTAGGGTACAATTCCTCCAACTGACTCAGTGGGGCACAATTCCTTCTCATGACACCAACAATTGGGCCCCAAGGACACCAATGATGGGGCACAATTCCTCCCACTCACCCAAGAGATTGGGCCCAATTCCTCCCACTGACTCGAATAATGGGGCACAATTCCTTCCAATCACACTAATGATGGGGCATAATGTCTCCCACTGACTCAAGTGCTGGGACACAATTCCTCCCACAAACTTGAATGATGGGGCACAATTCCTGTCAATGACACCAACAATTGGGACCAATGATGGGGCACAATTCCTCCCACTGGCATCGACACTTGGGCCCAATGACACCAACAATGGGGAACAATTCCTCCCAAAGACACCAGGGATTGGGCACAATTCCTCCCACTTTCTCCCAGTGACACCAACACTTGGGCCCAATGACGGGGAACAATTCCTTCCAATGACACCAACAATAGGGCCCCATGACATCAATATTGGGGCAGAATTCCTCCCACTGACCCGAGAGATTGGGCCCAATTCCTCCTACTGACTCGAATGATGGGGCACAATTTCTCCTACTGGCATCAACACTTGGGCCCAATGACACCAACAATGGGGAACAATTCCTCCCAAAGACACCAATGATGGGGCACAATTCCTCCCACGACACCAACAATAGAGCCCCATGACATCAATATTGGGGCATAATTCCTCCCACTGACCCGAGAGATTGGGCCCAATTCCTCCCACTGACTCGAATGATGGGGCGCAATTCCTTCCAATGACACCAACAATTCTTTCCAATGACACCAATGATGGGGCGCAATTACTCCCACTTACTTGAATGATGGGGCACAGTTCCTCTCAATGACACCAACAATTGAGACCAATGATGGGGCACAATTCCTCCCACCGACATAAACAATTGGGCCCAATGACACCAGCTATTGTTGTTGACTCCTATCATAGATATGCATCCAGAAAGGCTGGTGTCATCCAGCAAGGTGACCGAAGCAGCCAAAGATCTAGAGCTGTCTAGCGGCACCTGTCATGGCCCTCCCTTGCCGCTTCTTATCGTCCATTATCCTAGAGAGGAGTGGGGCGGCACTTGTGACCCGCGCTGAATTAAAGCCCCCGACGGAGACAGCCGCATAGACTCACGGAGGCGGAATCTCCGTACCACTCCTATAAAGTGCCGGCTCCTAATGCGCTAATGGAATTATTTGGCATTTTCCAGGCTCTCGCATTGACCTTGGAAAGTGAGGGCTGAGAGGTTGATGCAATCAAACACAGCGATTTCGCGCCACGCAGGATTAGTATGCGGAGAGTGAGGCCGCCTCGCCTTCAGCCGGGGGAAAGAGATGCCACTGAAAGGTGTCATTTTTCAAGAGCTGACACCCTCCGCTCTCTCTCTCTCTCTCTCTCTCTCCATACGAAGGCCTGATATTTATCGAAGGAAGGGATATACATATACATATATATTTTAGGTGATGGGCAAGAGAGCGGCAGGGTGTCCCGCAGGGAGAAAATAGATCTTGGTTGCCAGTTCCTTCAAGGAGAGATTTGTGAGGCTCGGAGTTTCCGGTCTGTCACTACACACAGCCGCTAACAAGGAATGCTCAGCACTCCTGAAAGCATGCACAGTCCTAGATCTAGCCAGTGTTTTCCTCCTAGCTTGTGTCCATAGAAAATAAGAGTGTCAGCCTTTAGGACCAGAAAAAAACCAAGACTCAGTTCCCGGTTCCATGACAAGAGAAAAACCTGACTTAAAGTGAGCGGCATATCACGAGTTAATGCAGCCCAAAAAACATTCAAGCGGTTGGAGGAATGAAAAGTAGGCATCTTCTGGTCTTCTCCAGCAATCAGGGAGTCCTGACACTAGGAGGACTTAAATACGCAATTATGAGAATGGAAAGGAGTAGACAGGAATGTCCCCTACTATATCCGATTATTGGTCCTGAACCAGGAGAGCGTTGGTGACCATTAGAGAAGCACAGGAGGCAAAAGGGGAAGGGCACCTACCATGGCTGATCATTGGTCCTTAACCAGGAGGGTCTCCGTGACCATTAGAGAAGCACAGGAGGCAAAAGGGGAAGGCACCTACCATGGTTGATCATTGGTCCTAAACCAGGAGGGTCTCTCAGTGACCATTAGAGAAGCACAGGAGGCAAAAGGGGAGGGCACCTACCATGGCTGATCATTGGTCCTTAACCAGAAGGGTCTCAGTGACCATTAGAGAAGCACAGGAGGCAAAAGGGGAGGGCACCTACCATGGCTGATCATTGGTCCTTAACCAGGAGGGTCTCAGTGACCATTAGAGAAGCACAGGAGGCAAAAGGGGAAGGGCACCTACCATGGCTGGTCATTGGTCCTTAACCAGGAGGGTTTCAGTGACCATTAGAGATGCACAGGAGGCAAAAGAGGAAGGGCACCTACCATGGCTGATGATTGGTGCTTAACCAGGAGGGTCTCAGTGACCATTAGAGAAGCACAGGAGGCAAAAGGGGAAGGCACCTACCATGGCTGATCATTGGTCCTTAACCAGAAGGGTCTCAGTGACCATTAGAGAAGCACAGGAGGCAAAAGGGGAAGGGCACCTACCATGGCTGATCATTGGTCCTTAACCAGGAGGGTCTCAGTGACCATTAGAGATGCACAGGAGGCAAAAGGGAAAGGGCACCTACCATGGCTGATCATTGGTCCTTAACCAGGAGGGTCTCAGTGACCATTAGAGATGCACAGGAGGCAAAAGGGGAGGGCACCTACCATGGCTGATCATTGGTCCTTAACCAGGAGGGTCTTAGTGACCATTAGAAAGCACAGGAGGCAAAAGGGGAAGGGCACCTACCATGCCTGATAATTGATCCTTAGCCTGGAGGGTCTCAGTGACCAATAGAGACACAGAGGAGGTACAAGAGGGTAGGTCCTTAACCAGAATAGTTTTGGTGACCAAAACAGAAGCACAGGGAGGTAGGAGAGGGCAGAGCACCTACTATGCCTGATCCAGATCCTTAACCGGGAGGGTCTCAGTGACCAATAGAGAAACACAGGAGGGTGCAGGACACCTACTATGCCTGATCATTGGTCCATAACCAGGACAGTCTGAGTGACACATAGTGAAGAACAGAGAGGGAGAAACAGCACAAGGAGCCAATCAGTTGTGCTGTAATGCTTATATGCCAACATGCTTGTAGGCAGGTTGCAGTTAGTTTTCTCCTCTGTAGGTGGCACTCGACTGTAGAGGCATTGCAGATGGAGGGGAAGTAAAGTGGAACATGGTTCCTCTATGGTTTTTCTGAGTCATAGAGGAAGCTATATGATTGGATGCTGTTCACCGCATGTGACTCTGGGGGCCATCTTGGGTCAGGCAGAGACTGTTTAGGTACCTGGCTCCCAGGCTGTGTAATATATTAGACACATACACAGTATATAGACAGTTAACTACATTCAGATAGACTGGCATATCTTTGAGGCAAGTGCTGTATTCACAAAGCACTTGTCTCCTAAGTTACGGCGGCGTAACGTAAATGGGCCGGCCTAAGCGCACCTAATTCAAATGTGGAACAGGGGGGGCGTGTTTTATGTTAATGACTGGTGACCCGACGTGATTGACGTTTTTAACAAACGGCGCATGCGCCGTCCGTGTACATATACCAGTGTGCATTGCTCCAAAGTACGCCGCAAGGACGTATTGGTTTCGACGTGAACGTAAATTACGTCCAGCCCCATTCACGGACGACTTGTGCAAACGACGTAACATTTTCAAATTTCGACGCGGGAACGACGGCCTTACTTAACATTGGCTAGGCCAGCTATTTGTTCGACTAACTTTACACGGAAAAAAGCCTTACATAAACGACGTAAAAAAATGCGCCGGGCGCACGTACGTTTCTGAATTGGCGTATCTAGTCATTTGCATATTCTACGCCCAACTCTACGGAAGCGCCATCTAGCGGCCAGCGTAAATATGCACCCTAAGATACGACGGCGTAGGAGACTTACGCCGCTCGTATCTTAGCCTAATTTAAGCGTATCTGGTTTCCAGAATACGCTTAAATTTACGACGGCGTAGATTCAGAGTTACGACGGTGTATCTACTGATACGCCGGCGTAACTGTATCTGAATCTAGCCCTATATCCCAGTTGAAATGCAAACTGTTCATATATGACCAGAGCATACCTTTAACCCAGTAAGCTGCTCCATCGATATGGGGGGGTGAGGAAAACAAGCACAGGTGACCCAATAAATTCTGTCTCCTCTCTGGTCCAATGTAGGGTTTTGGGGGGTCTCTAGGCGGTCGCATATCACGGAATCGCAGACCGTGTACAGAACCGATTATAAAAGGAGAGACGGCGTTCCTTGATCAACAGATTTCCCCGTTATCAGCCGTCGCAGCTTGGAAAGATTTTTTCTCCCTATAGCTGGCGCTAATCTTTAAATAAACTCATCTTGGCAAACGGCAGGAAAAAGAAAAAAAAAACGCTCTCCTTTTACGCGGCGATTAACCAGCCGCTTATATTATAATATGTCACGTTCTGAGCGGGAGTTCCATTGTAACGCCGAACACCAACAATTAACAGTCCTTGAGAGCCATTGAGAAGAAGAGGTATATATTACATACAGACGTTCGATGTATGTCCCTACAGGAGACAAACACTCCATTCCCAGACACTGAATAAACCCATATATAATTAGCAGCGTGATGCGGCGGAGAACGTACACAACTTAGATGGAAGCCGGATACCGCCAAAGTCAACGGATCAAAACTCACGACGACAATTAACACTTTACAGATCCAGCCGGGTTTACTGGCTGTAAAAGAAGCAAAGGAAAATTGTTGGGGGATTGCCCCCCCCCCCCCCCGCGCGCGCGTCTAGAGCGTCAAAACTTTAATAGAACGACTTTCAGTTTGTTGAGGCAAGCTTTTAAGTATTTTTTCGTATCTTTATGAGATATACACTGTATTGCCAAAAGTATTGGGACACCTGACTTGACAGACTTGCGAACTTTAATGGCATCCCAGTCTTAGTCCGTAGGGTTCAATATTGAGTTGGCCCCGCCTTTTGCAGCTATAACAGCTTCACCTCTTCTGGGAAGGCCGTCCACAAGGTTCATTGTATTGGTTTTAGAATCTAGGCTTCTTCTATGCATATGCTAATGAACTTGTTGGATTGGTTCAAGAAGCAGGAATCTAGGCTTCTTCTATGCATATGCTAATGAACTTGTTGGACTGGTTCAAGAAGCAGGGGCTTCTCCTCTGCATAGCTAATGAACTTGTTGGACTGGTTCAAGAAGCTCAGGGCACCGAGTCTTGTTTTTTTTCTGGTCCTAAAGGCTGACACTCTTATTCTCTATGGACACAAGCTAGGAGGAAAACACTGGCTAGATCTAGGGCTGTGCATGCTTCCAGGAGTGCTGAGCATTCCTTGTTAGTGGCTGTGTGTAGTGACAGACCGTAAACTCCGAGCCTCACAAATCTCTCCTTGAAGGAACTGGCAACCAAGATCTATTTTCTCCCTCCGGGGGCACCCTGACGCTCTCTTGCCCATCACCTAAAATATATATGTATATCCCTTCCTTCGATAAATATCAGGCCTTTGTATGGAAAGAAAGAGAGAGAGAGAGAGCAGATGGTGTCAGCTCTTGAAAAATGACACCTTTCAGTGGGTCTCAGAGGGTGGGGGTGATGGGTTGTCAGTACCACGCCGTGGGGGGGTGGGGCAGATGCTGTCAGTGCCTTGCCACCCCCAAAAGAAAAACCCACCTGCCGCTCATGCAAAAAATGTTATACTGAAGTGTGAATCGGGTCCTCATTCTCAACAGAGGAGCCGACGCGTTTTACACTATCAAACAGTGCTTAATCATAGCTATGATTAAGCACTGTTTGATAGTGTGAAACACGTCAGCTCTTCTGTCCGTTCTGCTGTGGCATGCATTTTTTGATCCTAATTTTTGAATAAAAGGCAAATGTTTTCTAGTGCGACTGTCCAGAACTTCTTCCTATTACAAAACGATTTATATAGTCAGACTGAAATAAAAATAAAATAAAAAAAACAGCTTGTTAGATGACCAATCAAGCCAGGCTTGGCCTTCTGATGTGTCAGCGCTATTATCACACTGTCACACACCATCCTATATATTCCTACATTATAATAAGCTGCAAATTCTGCTGCCGATGTGCTAACCGCGGCAGCGACTTCATTGCGAGGATTACTTTGCCTTAAATGAGCATCCTCCTGTTACAGGCAAATAACTCCAACAAGCTAGAGCGTAATGAAGCTCCTTCCTTGAGGGCCGTCGGACAAAAAAGGGCCTGGTCGATCCCCCCCCCCCCCCCCCCCCGAGGGGCAAACCCTACATCTCTTTTTTTCCGCGAGCGCCCGGATAAATATTTCAGCGAGGAGTGCTAAGTGTTGCAAAACATAATTCAATTTGGCATCCCACTCATGATTCTGACACTTCAAGAAGCACCATGGCCCTATTCACACGCGCCGCGAGTTATTGCTCGGCTAATTAATACTTTGGCCGCTGGAAGGACAAATAGATGCAAATCCAAAGTCATTAATTTTTAATTGGGAATGAAAGGCTTAGCTCCTCCATGCACATAAACACTGGTGTAAGTGGAAGGCTCTGCAGACGTGAGGTATCCCCCCTTCACAGAGTCAGGAGGAGAAGCTAGTTAGTCACGGGGGGGGGCTATAAATAGCAGGTTGTATCGGCGGCCAGGCCACGTTTCTAGAGAGGAAGGCCAAGAGACGAGAAGTATGGACTACCATTCATAGAGAAAGGGACATTTCTAGTGGCTGCAAGCAAACATGGGCGTCCGCAGAACTTTTTTCAGGGAGGCATCATTTTAAGGCCACCCATGCCCGCCCCCTTTCAACAATGTCATGAAGGGGAGGGGCTTAGCAGCGACTCGCAAGTATTTATTTTTAAAAGGTGAAACGGTAGACTTTATTCTACGCATTTCCTATGTACAGGGTGCAGATCTCCATCTCTCCATCTATCCTTATCTCCATCTATCCTTATCTCCATCTATCCTTATCTCTGTTTATCTCCCGCTATCCTTATCTCTCTATCCTCATCTCTCTCTTTCTCTATCCTTATCACCATCTCTCTCTATCTTTATCACCATCTCTCCATCTCCCTCTGTCTATCTCCCTCTATCCTTATCCTCATCTCTCTATCCCTATCCTCATCTCTCTATCCTCTCTCTCTCCTCTCTCTATCCTCTCTCTCTCCTCTCTCTATCCTCTCTCTCTCTATCCTCTCTCTCTCTATCCTCTCTCTCTCTATCCTCTCTCTCTCTATCCTCTCTCTCTCTATCCTCTCTCTCTCTATCCTCTCTCTCTCTATCCTCTCTCTCTATCTCTCTCTATCCTCTCTCTCTATCTCTCTCTCTATCTCTCTCTATCCTCTCTCTCTATCCTCTCTATCTCTCTCTATCCTCTCTCTCTCTCTCTCTATCCTCTCTCTCTCTCTCTCTATCCTCTCTCTCTCTCTCTCTCTCCTCTCTCTCTATCCTCTCTCTCTATCCTTCTCCCTCTCTCTCTCTATCCTTCTCCCTCTCTCTCTCTCTATCCTTCTCCCTCTCTCTCTCTCTCTCTCTATCCTTCTCCCTCTCTCTCTCTCTATCCTTCTCCCTCTCTCTCTCTCTATCCTTCTCCCTCTCTCTCTCTCTATCCTTCTCCCTCTCTCTCTCTCTATCCTTCTCCCTCTCTCTCTCTCTATCCTTCTCCTTCTCTCTCTCTATCCTTCTCTCTCTCTATCCTTCTCTCTCTCTATCCTTCTCTCTCTCTATCCTTCTCTCTCTCTATCCTTCTCTCTCTCTATCCTTCTCTCTCTCTATCCTTCTCTCTCTCTATCCTTCTCTCTCTCTATCCTTCTCTCTCTCTATCCTTCTCTCTCTCTCTATCCTTCTCTCTCTCTCTATCCTTCTCTCTCTCTATCCTTCTCTCTCTCTATCCTTCTCTCTCTCTATCCTTCTCTCTCTCTATCCTTCTCTCTCTCTATCCTTCTCTCTCTCTATCCTTCTCTCTCTCTATCCTTCTCTCTCTCTATCCTTCTCTCTCTCTATCCTCTCTCTCTATCCTTCTCTCTATCCTTCTCTCTCTCCTCATCTCCCTCTATCATTATCTCTCTATCCTTATCTCTCTATCCTTCCATCTCTCTCTCTACCCTTCCCTCTCTCTCTCTCTCTCCTTCTCTCTCTCTCTCCTTATCTCTGTCTATCTCCCTCTAACCTCATCTCTGTCTATCTCCCTCTATCCTTATCTCTCTCTCTCTCCTTATCTCCGTCTATCTCCCTCTATCCTTATCTCTCTCTCTCTCTCTCTCTATACTTATCTCTCTCTCTCTCTCTGTATCGATTTTTTTATTTCATTTTAGTCTAGCGATTTTCCGAATGGTTCAGATTTATCTGTACACAGACACAATCACACAATGATGAGCTTGATCTAGAAGATTGAGGGAAGTCGGTGCAAAATAAATAAATCGTAACTGAAAAAGTCCATTCCTCCATTCTAGTAATTTCCACGATTTTATTAAAATCTCCTAAAGTGCCCCAGAAGTCTGGCTCTGGCTTCCGGTGATATCGGCAGTCGGTAACAAGCTGCATTGTGCAAATGCTGAATTATCACGCTGACCTGTAATTAAAAGCCGCCTCGCTCTACGTAGGGCTGGGTATCTTTAGCGGAGCGCTTAATTATGTTCCTTTTACCTCAATTATTAAGATGAATGAGGAAGATTCCTTATCACACGCGCTAATGACTCCATCTGCATGATCAGCTTTGTGGCACCTTCCAGCTGTAAAACCCAAGTGTCACTTCTCTCCGCGATGAGAGCCGCACCTGGGAACTGCGCCGGCCTCTTCCACTTTGCAACACCCACGACATTTGCCATCAATGGACATGTACATGCGTGTTCAACTGCCAATCAATTGCTGTGCTGCCAACTGCAGCAGGGAAAAAAGTTCCGTACACAGCCAGGGCCGTCTTAATAGCATCATGGGCCCCTGGGCAAAGTAATGCTCTAGGGCCCCTACAATGGAGACAGCAGAGGTAAACAGAAGGTAGATAGGAGGTAGGGGATATCTAGGGTGTAGAGGGGTCAGAGTGCTGGGGGGATATCTGGGGTGTAGAGGGGTCAGAGTGCTGGGAGGATATCTGGGGTGTAGAGGGATCAGAGTGCTGGGGGGATATCTGGGGTGTAGAGGGGTCAGAGTGCTGGGGGGATATCTGGGGTGTAGAGGGGTCAGAGTACTGGGGGGATATCTGGGGTGTAGAGGGGTCAGAGTGCTGGGGGGATATCTGGGGTGTAGAGGGGTCAGAGTACTGGGGGGATATCTGGGGTGAAGAGGGGTCAGAGTGCTGGGGGGATATCTAGGGTGTAGAGGAGTCAGAGTGCTGGGGGGATATCTGGGGTGTAGAGGGGTCAGAGTGCTGGGGGGATATCTGGGGTGTAGAGGGGTCAGAGTACTGGGGGGATATCTGGGGTGTAGAGGGGGGTCAGAGTGCTGGGGGGATATCTGGGGTGTAGAGGGGTCAGAGTACTGGGGGGATATCTGGGGTGTAGAGGGGTCAGAGTGTTGAGGGGATATCTGGGGTGTAGAGGGGACAGAGTGCTGGGGGGATATCTGGGGTGTAGAGGGGTCAGAGTGCTGGGGGGATATCTGGGGTGTAGAAGGGTCAGAGTGCTGGGGGGATATCTGGGGTGTAGAAGGGTCAGAGTGCTGGGGGGATATCTGGGGTGTAGAGGGGTCAGAGTGCCGGGGGGATATCTAGGGTGTAGAGGGGTCAGAGTGCTGGGGGGATATCTAGGGTGTAGAGGGGTCAGAGTGTTGGGAGATAATTGGGATGTAGAGGGGCAGCCTGGGCTGCCCCAATTTTGGTGCAGCCCGGGCTCAAAGACCAGCTGCTTTGGGGAAAGGGCAAGGCCCCTCCATGCAGCTGGGGCCCGTGGGCAGTGCCCAGGTGTGCCCTCATTAAGACAGCACTGTAAAGGAAGAATTTAAAGCCGTCATTCTCAACTAGGGTTTCTCAAGAGGTTGGTATGGGTTCCTTGAGATGTGGCTGATTGATCTCCGATTTAATGATGCCTTCATAGGTTTAACCACTTCAGCCCCGGAGGATTTGGCTGCCCAATGACCGGGCCATTTTTTGAGGTTCGGCACTGCGTCGCTTTAACTGACGATTGCGCGGTCGTGCGACGTGGCACTCAAACAAAATTGACGTCCTTTTTTTCCCACAAATAGAGCATTCGTTTGGTGGAATTTGGTCACCTCTGCAGTTTTTATTTTTTTGCGCTATAAACAAACCATTTGCTATAATAAATATCTCCCCAAAAATAGAAAAAAATAAAATAAAATAAAAATCCTCAGTTTAGGCCGATACATATTCTACATATTTTTGGTAAAAAAAATAAAAATAAAAATCGCAATAAGCGTTTATTCGTTTGCACAAAAGATATAGCATCTACAGAATAGGTAATAGTTTTATGGCATTTTTATTATACATTTTTCTTTTACTAGTAATGGTGGCGATCTGCGATTTTTATCGTGATTGTGATATTTCGGCGGACACATCGGACACTTTTGACGCTATTTTGGGACCATTGTCATTTATACAGCGGTCAGTGATATAAAAATACACCGATTACTGTGTAAAGGACACTGGCGGTGAAAGGGTTAACCACTAGGGGGCGAAGAAGGGGTTAAGTGTGTCATAGGGAGAAATTTTAACTGTGGGGGGGGGCTGGGCTACCATTGACACAACAGTGAGGACTGTTCCCAATGACAGGGAGCAGTAGATCAGTGTCCTGTCACAAGGCAGAACAGGGAAATGCCCGCGACCACGGAGCTTGCGGTGGGTGAACACGTGCACGCTCGCTAGGCAGCAGATTCAAAGCAACATACCTGTACGTTGCTTTGCCTGCCAGTGCTATTCTGCCAACGTGCCGTACGTGAGGCAGACGGCAAGTGGTTAAGGGCCAATACCACTTAGCAGAGCCAGCAGCATGACATCAATGATCTTCTCAGCTGTCCCAACGTCCATCAATAAAAGGAATATTCTTCCCACTGACCACCAACGCAAGACAAAATCTTCCTACTGACTCCCAATGAAAGGAACATTCTTTCTTCTGACCCTCCAATGTAAGGAGCATTCTCCCTGCTGACAACAAATGTAAGGAGCATTCTTACCACTGAACACCAATATAAGAAGTAGGCAGCTCTGCCACACACGGACTCCAGAGATCTCTACTAGCTTCTGGGTCCCATGCCGAGTGGTTGCCCTGCTGCATTATGAGTGCAGGAGGTTGGCTGCTTGGCGCAAGAACCATTTTAGAGAGCGATTTGCATCTTCCCAAAGAATGGAATGCGCTCTGTGATTGGACAAGTTGGGGCAGTGACGTCACCGTAAGCTAGTGGAGATAATTATAGTAGGGGTCTCTTCTACAGTGCCTTCCAGCTTTCAGAGCAGGCTCTCAAACTTTTATACCCCAAAGAAACCCAATAAACCATATTCAAGTCTTAGGGAACCTCTGATAAGCTTAGTCTATTGGCAGTCTCTGAGCAAATGCCCCTTACATGACACCCTGGCACATATATGCTGCTAGCTCTTCCAAGGGTTGGGCCTGGAACTATGAGGGCACCATCAAGTGGGAGGTCAGTTAGCCAGAACTCAAGGAACCACCACTGGAGGAACACTAGGGTTTCATGGAACCCTGGTTGAGAATGGCAGAGGAACCATGTAACTCTGGCTGAGAATGGCCAAGAAACCATGTAACCCTGGCTGAGAATGACTGAGAAACCATGGAACCCTGGTTAAGAATGGCCAAGGAACCATGGGGCCTTGGTTGAGAATGGTTGAGGAACCATGGTTGAAAATTGCAGAGGAACCATGGAACCCTGGTTGAGAATGGCAGAGGAACCATGGATCTCTGGTTGAGAATGGTTGAGGAACCATGGAAACCCTGGTTGAGAATAGCAGAGGAACCATGAAAACCCTGGTTGAGAATGACTAAAAAACCATGGAACTCTGGTTGAGAATGGGCGAGAAAACATGGAACCCTGGTTAAGAATGACTGAAAAACAATGGAACCCTGGTTGAGAATGGCCGAGAAAACATGGAACCCTGGTTGAGAATGGCCGAGAAAACATGGAACCCTGTTCGAGAATGACTGAGAAACCATGGAACCTTGGTTGAGATCGACTGAGAAACCATGGAACCTTGGTTGAGAATGGCTGAGGAACCATGGGTGAGAATGGCAGGGGAACCATGGAACCCTGGTTGAGAATGGCCAAGAAAACATGAAACACTGGTTGAGAATGGCCAAGAAAACATGGAACCCTGGTTGAGAATGACTGAGAAACCATGGAACCTTGGTTGAGAATGACTGAGAAACCATGGAACCTTGGTTGAGAATGGCTGAGAAACCATGGGTGAGAATGGCAGAGGAACCATGGAACCCTGGTTGAGAATGGCTGAGAAAACATGGAACTCTGGTTGAGAATGGCCAAGAAAAACATGGAACCCTGGTTGAGAATGGCCAAGAAAACATGGAACCCTGGTTGAGAATGACTGAGAAACCATGGAACCTTGGTTGAGAATGGCTGAGAAACCATGGAACCTTGGTTGAAAATGGCTGAGGAACCATGGAACCCTGGCTGAGAATGGCCAAGAACCATGGAACCTTGGTTGAGAATGGCTGAGGAACCATGGTTAAGAATGGCAGAGGAACCATGGAACCCTGGTTTAGAATGGCCAAGAACCATGGAACCCTTGTTGAGATCCCACAGGTATAGCATATGCAAAGTTACAATGGTCCAAGTTAGAACAATGTAACAATATCGATATCTGCAATTCTTCATTAAATTAAATTCATTAAATTCATTAAATTAAATTAAATTAAAATTAAAAGGTTGACTCCACTCAAACCAGAAGTACAAAAATTAAGATTCATAGCTTTTTTGTACCGACCTCCTCCAGAGGTTATGTCATCACCCATTTTATACATTACCTTAATATGCCTTCCACAGCTGCAGTGTTGTACCCTCGATGAATCGAATATTACATAATATAAGTGCTTACATCCGATAATGACAGTCACTGCACTTTTCCCTCACTGCCACTAATGATTTTCCTATCTATTCATTAAATGCTAATTGCATGACTTGTAAGCAGAACTTTGAGAGAAAAAAAAAAAAGCGCACACCTTGGATGCTGAATATTTATGAGAACGGCGATTGCAGAGAGATTTCTTAAAAGAGGCGCATTCAAAGTCAACCGGGGCCTCGAAATGCGTTTCACTTTCTTGTGTGAAGAAATGAAACTCATACATATTACGGAGAAGGAAGCCTGTCCTCAGAAAAAAAGAAGAAGAGGGACATAAATCTATCAGCGGAAGAGAATAAAAGGAAGGGTGTTCAGAGGTCCTTGTAGCTCTCGGATTTCACAATGGTGACAGGAGTGCATGTGGAGCGCACAACAACAGGAAGAACATCACCGTTCACACAGACACACAATATATAAATAATTCATGAGCATGAAGGCCAAATAACACATCAAAATTAGACAAGGAGGAGAAATAGGCGATATATCTTAAATTAGGTTAGAAATGGAGTCCCTCTAGGGCAGCTTCTGTCATCCTTTAACAATGAGGAACCCCTAAAGGAACCTTCCTGTCTCAGGAAACACCCGATTACTGTATCTAGAGTACAAACGTGTAATGGCCACTGAGAAGAATGCTCCTTAAATTTGTGCTCTTTGAGAAGCCCTCTTCTTTACAGGTATCCAATAAATCATTGGTGTCAGTGGCGTCACTAGGGGGGGGGGGGGCAGTAGTTACCCATTTGAGTCAGAAGTTGCTTGTGGCTCAAGGAACTCCTAGAAACCGTGGCAGTGCATCAATAAAATGTGCAGGAGCGCCGCCCCCTCTCTCCTGCACAGCTCTAATCACCATAGATTCACAAAATACATCAATCTATCTATGGTCGATGCTGACACCCCCTATTCGGGTAGTATTTCCGAGTCTTTCTGAACATTTCCGAACAACGCCAATCCCCTACGAACGGCGCTGTTCGGCTCAGCTTGGCTCCGGCGCCCCCCCACCTCAGGCCAAACACGGTACTGCACACCGCTTTGGCCTGAATCCTGCTCGTGTTGCGAGACAACACTCGCAATCCGAGCTGGGATTTTTCAAGATACAGTGCTTGTATTTCGAAACGCTTGTTAACCTCGTTACTCGCAATCTGAGGTTCCACTGTGTGTGTATATATAATATAGCTCTATATATAATGTATTGTGTGTGTATATATAATATGTGTGTAAACACACACAATATATATATATATATATATATATATATATATATATATATATATATATATATATATATATATATATATATATATATATATATATATATATAATCTCTATATCAATATCTATATCTCAAAGTGCAGGATCACAAAGAAAGCTCTCGGCCTAAACACAGGCATGAAATGTCAGAAGATTGAAGGCACATAAATCATGGATGAGCCGGGTGATCTGACGGCAAAATATCCAGGAAAAAAAAAGAGAAAAGGTAAACACAAAAAAGATAAATAAAATGAAAAAGGTGGATAATCGATTTTGCCGTTCCTACAGATCCAGTCTGAACTCTTTGGACTTCCTCTTCAAAGTCAAAACTCAAAGGAACGAGGATAACGGGTCAAGTATTGGCGTTTATTGCCATAAAGGAGCTAAGAGATTTTATTGAGGTTCCGGTGGCAGCTCCTCAGACTGAAAGCCAAGTTATGTTTGAAAACCTTCATCAACGTCTTTAAAAAACGGACGCACAACATGAATGGCTTACGTTCGAGAATTTTAATATTCATAGACATGTTTTCAAACGTAATTCATAAAAGGTGGGAGATTTATTCCTACACAAGGTTTAGGTTACCTGCCGTCTAGTTATTCCACAGAAGTATCTTCTTATTTCTTTGGTTGTGGATGGAATTTAGAAGTATTAGAACCTTAGACTTATTTTTTTTTATTGTTTTATGTGTCCAGTGGCGGCTGGTGCTCAACATTTTTGAGGGAGCGCAAACAAACTGAAAAATTCTGAAAAAAGACCCCAAACACAGCCACTGTGTCATCAAACTCTCCCACTGTGCCCCATCAAATACCACCACTGTGCCCCATCAAATACCACCACTGTGCCCCATCAAATACCACCACTGTGCCCCATCAAATACCACCACTGTGTCCATCAAATACCACCACTGTGTCCATCAAATGCTCCCACTTTGCCCCATCAAATACCACCACTGTGCCCATCAAATACCACCACTGTGTCCATCAAATACCACCACTGTGTCCATCAAATACCACCACTGTGTCCATCAAATACCACCACTGTGTCCATCAAATACCACCACTGTGCCCCATCAAATACCACCACTGTGCACATCAAATACCACCACTGTGCACATCAAATACCACCACTGTGCACATCAAATACCACCACTGTGCACATCAAATACCACCACTGTGTCCATCAAATACCACCACTGTGCCCCATCAAATACCACCACTGTGCTGATCAAATGCCGCCACTGTGCCCCATCAAATGCTCCCACTGTGCCCCATCAAATGCTCCCACTATGCCCCATCAAATGCTCCCACTATGCCCCATCAAATGCTACCACTGTGCCCCATCAAATGCTACCACTGTGCCCCATCAAATGCTACCACTGTGCCGAATCAAATGCTACCACTGTGCGCCAAAAAGGGGTCAGGTATCCTGAATGGGGGTTGGCAGCGGCGGCCTTGCTAGATTCATGCAATGCATGAATCTATTAGTGATAGAGGGGGTGGCTGGAGAGAGGGGGCGACGCCGTGCGCCCCTTATGGATGCACGGCCACTGTATGTGTCCCCTGTGTCAGGGGATTCACGCTTTGTTCTCTGTTGCTCTGTTCCACAGGGGTGTAGTCCCAAGGGAGGAAGGGAGGGGGCGAGCATGCTGACTAACCCCCTGTCAGAACAGCATCTCCCCGCAGGGATGTAGTCCCAAGGAAGGGGGCGAGCACGCTGACTAACCCCCTGTCAGAACAGCGTCTCCCCGCAGGGAATTAGTCCCAAGGAAGGGGGCGAGCACACTGACTAACCCCCAGCCAGAACAGAGTCTCCCCGCAGGGATGTAGTCCCAAGGAAGGGGGCGAGCATGCCGACTAACCCCCAGCCAGAACTACTTCTCCATGCAGGGATGTAGTCCCAAGGAAGGGGGCGAGCACACCGACTAATCCCCAGTCAGAACAGCGTCTCCCCGCAGGGATGTAGTCCCAAGGAAGGGGGCGAGCACACCGACTAACCCCCAGCCAGAACAGCGTTTCCCCGCAGGGATGTAGTCCCAAGGAAGAGGGCGAGCACGCCGACTAACCCCCAGCCAGAACAGCGTCTCCCTGCAGGGATGTAGTTTCAAAGAAGGGGGCGAGCACGCTGACTAACCCCCAGCCAGAACAGAGTCTCCCCGCAGGGATGTAGACCCAAGGAAGGGGGCGAGCACGCTGACTAACCCCCAGCCAGAACAGCGTCTCCCCGCAGGGATGTAGTCCCAAGGAAGGGGGCGAGCACGCTGACTAACCTCCAGCCAGAACAGAGTCTGCCCGCAGGGATGTAGTCCCAAGGAAGGGGGCGAGCACGCCGACTGACCCCCAGCCAGAACAGCGTCTCCCCGCAGGGATGTAGTCCTAAGGGAGGGGGCGAGCACACCGACTAATCCCCAGCCAGAACAGCTTCTCCCCGCAGGGATGTAGTCCCAAGGAAGAGGGCGAGCACGCTGACTAACCCCCAGCCAGAACAGCTTCTCCCCGCAGGGATGTAGTCCCAAGGAAGGGGGCGAGCACACCGACTAATCCCCAGCCAGAACAGAGTCTCCCCGCAGGGATGTAGTCCCAAGGAAGGGGGTGAGCACGCCGACTAATCCCCAGCCAGAACAGCGTCTCCCTGCAGGGATGTAGTCCCAAGGAAGGGGCGAGCACACCGACTAATCCCTAGCCAGAACAGCTTCTCCCAGCAGGGATGTAGTCCAAAGGAAGGGGGCGAGCACACCGACTAACCCCCAGCCAGAACAGAGTCTCCCCGCAGGGATGTAGTCCCAAGGAAGGGGGCGAGCACACCGACTAACCCCCAGCCAGAACAGAGTCTCCCCGCAGGGATGTAGTCCCAAGGAAGGGGGCGAGCACACCGACTAACCCCCAGCCAGAACATCGTCTCCCCGCAGGGATGTAGTCCCAAGGAAGGGGGCGAGCATGCTGACTAACCCCCAGCCAGAACAGCTTCTACCCGCAGGGATTTAGTCCCAAGGAAGGGGGCGAGCTTAAAGTAACCCATTTAGAAAATACAAAACAAACGATTACAACCCCTTTAACCAAATATCTCTCAGGCTGGCTTACCGCGGCCGGATCTCCCAGAAGGTTCGGCAAGCATTTGACAACGTTTTTGTTCCAATACTTTAGCGGAGCGGTAGCGAGGGAAATGTATCACGGTGACCTATATTTTGCAATCATTTACAGTAACCCGTGCTATATTGGGATGGCGGGTCATTGTTTTATATCGTCTGGGCTTTGAACAGCGGCAGACGTCTTTCGGATTTGTAAAGTGGCCCCAAACCATCGTTTGTACCGTTTGCAATTCTTGAAAATGGCAAATTCTGCTAAAGAATGACCTTCCAGCAATCTGGGAAATGATTTGGACTTTCTATCGCTCATTTCCGCCGCTCTTCAGCTCTCATTTCTGGATCTAGAGTGTTGTGGCCGTTGCTGGGTTTGTGGAGTTTTACATTTTTTGAGCGATTTTAAAACCTACTGAAAAAAAAAAAACAGAAAACCATTCACCGGCCTCTAAAAAGCTGCAGTTGACTGTGGCCCCCCCCTTGGTCTCCAGTGCCTCCCTGTGGTCCACCACTGCCTTGAACGTTCTCTAGGACACGTGCACAGTGCTGTCCTGCCAGTAGGGGGCTTATAATTGACTAGATGTTTTTTTTTTTTTTAATAGAAGATCCCGCGTTAGGTCTTCTTCAGGGGTTAGGGTTAAGGTTAGGGTTTACCCTTGAAGAATATGGCTAGGACTCAGGAATTGGAACAGGGACCTCCCCCAGAGGTCAAAAGGTCAGAAGGTGGGTTCCCAGAGGTCAAAGGTCACGGGGCACGGCTGACCCACCCCCCCACCAAAGTGTACCCCCTACCCCAACTAAGTCAGGGAATGAACAAGTCGGTGAATGAGCACAGTGCTGTCCTGCCAGTATGGGGCTTATAATTGGCTAGATTTATTTTTTTATTTTTTAATAAAAAGATCCCTTGTGGGGTCTTTTAGGTCTTCTTCAGGGGTTAGGGTTTAGGGTTAGGGTTTTCCCTTGAAGAATAAGGCTAGGACTCAGGAATTGGAACAGGGACCTCTCCCAGAGGTCAAAGGTCAGAAGGCAGGTCCCCAGAGGTCAAAGGTCACAGGGCATGGCTGACCCACCCCCACCAAAGTGTGCCACCAGGTACGTGACAGTCTAGAGCTGGATCTTCTAGGTGCAGGTTTCTCTCTCCCTGGTCTCCAGGCCTGTCCAGGCTTCTCCACCTTATATCTGTACAGATGTAGGATGTAGATGCCCCAACTGCCCAAGAGCGCCCCCCAACCTGGCTTATATTTGGGCACCGACTCACCCATTACATCACTACAGGAGGGCTCTCACTAAAAGGGACCTAGCATCTGATGACACTATTCTGGCACAGAGCCACCTAGTGCAGACAAGTTAACTGCACCTGTCTACAAGTGTACAGTAGGTGGCAGCACTGTGTGACTGGTACCCTGAAGCCATGGGCGTCCACTCCATAGGGCAAGCCCCCCCTGGAAAAATCGAGAAGGGCCGGATCCCGGGCTGGATGTCACACAGGCACAGCGAGCAGAGTGAAGCCGCCTCCCCCACCTGCTCTGCCCTTGCCACGCTGATGGCTGATCTGAGGTACTGAATGGGGTGGGGGTCTGTCTGTGCTCAAGGGGGGTGGTTTGTGCTGAAGGGGGGTATGTGCTGAAGGGGGGTCTGTGTGGAATGGGGGGGTCTGTGCTGAATGGAGGGGTCCATCTGTGCTGAAGAGGGGATCTGTACATTCTCTAGGCTATAGTTATATGGGCATGGAGTGAAGCCGAATTATCTCAAGAGCTATTTCACACTGCCAGCTGGCCGCGTTATCGGTAAAGCGCTGCTAAAAAAAGTGGCGCCTTACCATCATTTTAGCTGCGCTATTCGGCCGCTAGCGGGGAGCTTTTAACCCCCGCTAGAAAGGGTTAAATGCGACTGTGTATCACCGCTGCTGAAGCACCCCCCCCCCCTGAAAAAATTTCAGCGGATGCCCATGCTTTACTTCAATGCCTGCCCAGAAGTTCCTGCATTATACGGGAGGGTGGTGAAGGCCCAAAACCCAAGACATTGGAGGAAAACACCAGGTGCTGGGAAGTAAGGTAAAGATTTGTGCTTATATGGGAAGGTTCCCCCAATGGGGTTTTTTTTTTTTTGCAGCAGTTTAATAACCAAAAATGATATAGGTTAAAAGTATTGGCTTTATTCAATATGGATGTATATTATGGTCATAACAGTTAAAATATGAGCTCTGGCAGAGAAAATTGTTAAATTAATACATACACAAAAAACGCAAACGCAAAATTGTTACACAGCATTACATATCAAAATGCATCTGTATGTATACAATTCCAGACGCGTTTCGACCCATAAACGGGGTCTTCTTCAGGAGGATTGGTTTATTCTAGAAAAATCGCTTTGACCAGAGTTCTTTCAAAGGCCTCCAAGAGGTCCCATTGGAAGAACTCTGGTCAAAGCGATTTTTCTCCAATACCCTCTATCTCTGCAAACCATTCTGCACCCCGGACAACAAGATTTGCGCTTATTTCCCCCCCCCCCCCAACCAAATGAGGGATCGGGGGACTGATCCCGATGGATGGACACGTCAAGAACCAGCTTGGAGTTGGCCTTTTAGGTTTGTTAGATCTTCAACAAATCTTCTACTTCATTTATGGTCAACCTTGACCTACAAAAATCCAACAACGTAGAACGCCGAGCTGCAGTGCGACTTCACGTAAGCTTTCTTACTTCAAAGTCATTTCATTTTTTTTTTTTTTTACGTTGCCCGCGTACGGCTAAAACATTTAAATGGGTTTTGAGAGTTTAAAGGGCATCATCAGTCTTCGAAATCTTAGGATTTTATGCAAGCCAACAAAAAAATAAATAAATATTAGATGATAAATTCTATTATTTTTTTTTCTTCTGAACGGTTCAGCCCACGCTATCCAGAGCTGTCCCCTGCAGCCATTAACATGCGCCGCGCTCTTCCTCCTCGCCGCAGAAGCGCCGTGACGTTATCTCAGACTTTGGACTTTATCCATAACATATACATTAAACATAAGTGCTTTAGCCGGCACCCCTTGCCACGCATGTTAACATTTTCCCTGTAGGAAGAGAAAGCAATTGAGTCGGGAGGCAATGGCGCGCAATCACTCTCAAGCATCTCGCAATTAATTTTTCACACTGTCTGTGCAGCAATTAAATTTCCTGCAAGGTCCAAAGTCTATTTTCTTTTTTTTTCCTCCATTACAAGGAAATATTGAGAAACCCGATGTGAGGAGACTATTGGAAGTAAAATGGATCAGCAAAATGATGAACCCGAGGCTTCTTCTGAAATGAGGAAGATGTTCTTCAAAGACAAAGACTTGTGACCGGTCATTATAGGGTTAATTCTTCATTTCAAGTGGACTGGATCACGTCCTCCCATCATAGTCCCCCTATACATGAAAGCCCCTCAATCATATCAGGGTACCCATCCCCCATCACATCAGGGGTCTCCCCATCACCAAAGCGTCCCTCCATTACATAAAAGTCCCCCGATACATCAAATCCCCAATTCACATTAGGGCACCCCCATGACAGAGTTTCTCTTATCACATCAGACCCCTCCCCCCACGTCAGTGGTTACTCCCCTATACACCAGAGGCCTTCCATCACATCCCCACATCACATCAGACCCCCCCCATCACTTTAGCGCCCCCCTTCACATCAGAGATCCCCCCCATCATATAAGAAGGCCCCCTTTACATCATAGATTCTCTAACACTTCAAAGATCCCCCATCACATCAGAGCGTCCCCCCCTTATCATCAGAGCGCCCCCCCCTTCACATCAGAGCGTCCCCCCTTCACACCAGAGCGTCCCCCCCTTCACACCAGAGCATCCTCATCACATAAGAGTCCTTCTTCATCAGAGCGTCCCCCCCTTCACATCAGAGCATCCCCCCCTTCACATCAGAGCGTCCCCCCCTTCACATCAGAGCGTCCCCCCCTTCACATCAGAGCGTCCCCCCCTTCACATCAGAGTGTCCCCCCTTCACATCAGAGCGTCCCCCCTTCACATCAGAGCGTCCCCCCCCTTCACATCAGAGCGTCCCCCCCTTCACATCAGAGCGTCCCCTTCTTCACATCAGAGCGTCCCCCCCTTCACATCAGAGCGTCCCCCCTTCACATCAGAGCGTCCCCCCCTTCACATCAGAGCGTCCCCCCTTCACATCAGAGCGTCCCCCCCTTCACATCAGAGCGTCCCCCCCTTCACATCAGAGCGTCCCCTTCTTCACATCAGAGCTCCCCCCCTTCACATCAGAGCTTCCCCCCCTTCACATCAGAGCTTCCCCCCCCTTCAAATCAGAGCTTCCCACCCTTTACATCAGAGCATCCCCCTCTTCACACCAGAGCATCCCCCCCTTCACACCAGAGCGTCCCCATCACATAAGAGCCCTTCACATCAGAGCATCCCCCCCTTCACATCAGAGCGTCCCCTCCCTTCACATCAGAGCGTGTCCCCCTTCACATCAGAGCCTCCCCCCCCTTCACATCAAAGCGTCCCCCCCTTCACATCAGAGCGTCCCCCCCCTTCACATCAGAGCATCCCCTCCCTTCACATCAGAGCGTCCCCCCCCTTCACATCAGAGCGTCCCCCATCATACAAAAGCCCTTCTTCATCAGAGCATTCCCCCTTCACATTAGAGCCCCCGTTCACATCAGAGCACCCCCCTCATCATGTAAGAGCCCTTCTATCTATATCTATCTATCTCTATCTCTATATATATCTATATCTATATATATATATAATGATTTTATTTATATAATTTTTTATATATATATATATATATATATATATATATATATATATATATATATATATATATATATATATATATATATATATATATATATATATATATATATATATATATATATATATATATATACACACATACATACATACATACACACACACATACATTTTTTTCCAGACTATATCATGGGGGGAGGAGGAGAAATGTGGGATCACCAGATGACTGAACATAAAATATACATTTTCTGTCGGTTTGCATAATTAGCGCTATAATAGGACGTCTACTTTAATGCCGGTAGATTACCATTTCCCGGGGGAGTGATATCTTCATGTCAATCGCTGAACACACAAGGACGTGCGGAGAGCCGACTGCGCAGAGGGCGTTTGTTTTCCCCGATTATCTTGTAGTCCTGAGGACGTGATCGGGGTTTGGACTAATTATAAATGAAAATAGCAAAAAATAAATAAATACAATTAAAATTTGTATTGAATCTCCCAGTATGCTCTGCTGATGATTTCAGGCATTGGGAGTGTTGGGGGGTCGGCGGCAACAACGGAAGCGGAATAAATTATGGACAACGTTGCTTTAAGGCCGAAGTCTAAATAAAAAGCGCCGGTTTATGGAGCTTCAGACTTTAGGAGGGCCGGACTGTGGCCAGTGAGAATAGAAAATGTCCCATCATTGGTGTCAGTGGGAGGAATAGTGTCCCATCATTGGTGTCAGTGGGAGGAATAGTGCCCCATCATTGGTGTCAGTGGGAGGAATAGTGCCCCATCATTGGTGTCAGTGGGAGGAATAGTGTCCCATCATTGGTATCAGTGGGAGGAATAGTGTCCCATCATTGGTGTCAGTGGGAGGAATAGCGTCCCATCATTGGTGTCAGTGGGAGGAATAGCGTCCCATCATTGGTGTCAGTGGGAGGAATAGCGTCCCATCATTGGTGTCAGTGGGAGGAATAGTGTCCCATCATTGGTATCAGTGGGAGGAATAGTGTCCCATCATTGGTGTCAGTGGGAGGAATAGCGTCCCATCATTGGTGTCAGTGGGAGGAATAGCGTCCCATCATTGGTGTCAGTGGGAGGAATAGCGTCCCATCATTGGTGTCAGTGGGAGGAATAGCGTCCCATCATTGGTGTCAGTGGGAGGAATAGCGTCCCATCATTGGTGTCAGTGGGAGGAATAGTGTCCCATCATTGGTATCAGTGGGAGGATTAGTGCATAGTATAAATAGAATGAATAGCGCCCCCAAGGCCCAAATAAAGGCAAGTAAAGGGCCACATCTGGCTGACAAAATACATTAATTACAGTTTGAAGACCATTGCTTTAAAGGAAACAAAAAAAGAAACAAAAAATAACGAAAAAATAGAAAAAATAAGAATTACAAAAAAATTGTGAACAGTGAGCCTTTCAGGCATTTCCAATGCGTTTTCTACCCAATTTAACTCAAAAAATGTTTCTTATTACTATTATTTTATTTGTATTTTCTTCCATTACTCTGACAAGCCCTGTAGATCAAAGCGAACATTTCTTCCTTTCCAGTATCAGATCTCAGCCGAGCGCCAGAAAAGGAAATAAAGCATGGAAATGGCCTATAAATGACGGAGTCGGAGCTGGAAATTTGCTTTCGTATGAAATGTCAACCTGTCAAAACGTCCGGCGCTGAAAAACTGACCCCGCTCAGCCACCGCGGGAAGAGCTCAGCGTTTTCCCATCTTTCTCCAAAGAAAACGGCGATGAGGATGGAGACGGCGAGTTCTCTTCTAAATAAGACGTCTAATTGACGGAGGGCGGAGAGGTCACCGGATCCCGGGACCCCGGAAAACGGGCGAGTCTTCTGCCGAATCTTCATGTGTCTCTATGTCGAATCTTCACGTCTCTCCATGTCGAATCTTCATGTCTCTCCATGTCGAATCTTCATGTCTCTCCATGTCGAATCTTCATGTCTCTCCATGTCGAATCTTCATGTCTCTCCATGTCGAATCTTCATGTCTCTCTACGTCGAATCTTCATGTCTCTCTATGCCGAATCTTCATGTCTCTCCATGTCGAATCTTCACGTCTCTCCATGTCGAATCTTCACGTCTCTCCATGTCGAATCTTCATGTCTCTCTATGTCGAATCTTCATGTCTCTCTATGCCGAATCTTCATGTCTCTCCATGTCGAATCTTCATGTCTCTCCATGCCGAATCTTCATGTCTCTCCATGCCGAATCTTCATGTCTCTCCATGTCGAATCTTCATGTCTCTCCATGTCGAATCTTCATGTCTCTCTATGCCGAATCTTCATGTCTCTCCATGTCGAATCTTCATGTCTCTCCATGTCGAATCTTCATGTCTCTACATGTCGAATCTTCATGTCTCTACATGTTGAATCTTCATGTCTCTCCATGCCGACTCTTCATGTCTCTCCATGCCGACTCTTCATGTCTCTCCATGCCGACTCTTCATGTCTCTCCATGCCGACTCTTCATGTCTCTCCATGCCGACTCTTCATGTCTCTCCATGCCGACTCTTCATGTCTCTCCATGCCGACTCTTCATGTGTCTCTATGTCGAATCTTCACGTCTCTCCATGTCGAATCTTCACGTCTCTCCATGTCGAATCTTCACGTCTCTCCATGTCGAATCTTCATGTCTCTCCATGTCGAATCTTCATGTCTCTCCATGTCGAATCTTCATGTCTCTCCATGTCGAATCTTCATGTCTCTCCATGTCGAATCTTCATGTCTCTCCATGTCGAATCTTCATGTCTCTCCATGTCGAATCTTCATGTCTCTCTACGTCGAATCTTCATGTCTCTCTATGCCGAATCTTCATGTCTCTCCATGTCGAATCTTCATGTCTCTCCATGCCGAATCTTCATGTCTCTCCATGTCGAATCTTCATGTCTCTCCATGTCGAATCTTCATGTCTCTCCATGTCGAATCTTCATGTCTCTCTATGCCGAATCTTCATGTCTCTCCATGTCGAATCTTCATGTCTCTCCATGTCGAATCTTCATGTCTCTACATGTTGAATCTTCATGTCTCTCCATGCCGACTCTTCATGTCTCTCCATGCCGACTCTTCATGTCTCTCCATGCCGACTCTTCATGTCTCTCTATGCCGAATCTTCATGTCTCTCTATGTCGAATCTTCATGTCTCTCTATGTCGGTTACCCCTACATGGGGGATCAGTAGAGTTGGAGGTACAGTGTTGTGTGCCTGTGCAATTGTCATTCAAAGTGTGACAGCGCTGAACGCTTAAAAAAAAAAAAAAAATCGGCATGGGCAGGACGGGGGTTCAAGTGCCCAGTAGGCAAGTGTTTAAAGATAAAACACCCCCCCCAAGCCTGCAACATTAAATATGAAAGACTTGCCCTTTACATGACACGGTGTTGGCATCTCCTACGGTTTGGCATGACACATCATGGAAGGGACGGAGATGCCCAAAAGCCGATTCCTGTTGCCATTTCTCTATAACAAAAATACAATTCATATTGTCCCGGACATACAGTACATAGCTGTGCCAGCCAGATGCCCGCTTAATATCATTGCTGCAACAAGCTGGCACTGCCCTGTGCCAGGCCTGGCCAAATGAGGCCGTTTATCTGAAAATCATAGAATACAAACTGCATGAACACGACATTGCTGGCAACCGAAAACCGGGCCGGGTCTAGATACACCACAATGACAACGTTCTCTACAAGGTTAATCTCTCTCTCCCTTCCTCCCCCTCTCTCTCTCCCACCCCCTCTCCCTCTCTCTCTCACTCTCTCTCCCTCTCCGTCTACCTCCCCCCCCTCTCTATCTCTCCCCCCACTCTCTCCCCCCCCCCTCTCTCTATCTCTCCCCCCCTCTCTCTATCTCTCCCCCCACTCTCTCTATCTCCCCCCCACTCTCTCTATCTCCCCCCCACTCTCTCTATCTCCCCCCCACTCTCTCTCTTTCTCACTCCTTAAAGAGGTTGTAAACTTAAAAAAAAAAAAAAACCTGTAAGCAAAGGCATAATGACGGTAGCCGTCACTCCCGAGGGAGCCGCCGTTCACAGGGCTCTGAGGCACTCGTGGGTAGGGCTGGAGGAAAATCGATTTGAATCTTAAAATCGAGTTGGGAGGTCAAAACGATTCAGATTTTGACCAAATCTATTTTTTTTCCCCATTAGGACCGGCGCTCCGTGGACTAGGCCGAAGCCACGGCCTCGCCTAAAAAATCCTGCCCGCAGCTCGTCGCGATCCTGGGAAAAGGCCGCGAGGCCAGACGCTGCTGACTCGCTGAAAGCAATAGGAAGGAGGAGGAGGGGGAAGAAAAAGAAGAAAAAGAAGAAAATGGAGGAGGAGGAGGAGGAGGAGGAGGAGGAGGAGGAGGAGGAGGAGAAGGAGAAGAAGGAGAAGAAGGAGAAGAAGAAGAAGAAGAAGAAGAAGAAGAAGGAGAAGGAGAGGGAAGAGGGAGAGGAAGAAGAGGAGGAGGAAGAAGAGGAGGAGGAAGAGGAAGAGGGAGGGAGGGAAGAGGGAGGGAGGGAGGGGGGAGGAGGAGGAGGGAGGGGGAAGAAGAGGAAAGGAGGGAGGGAAGAGGAAGGGAAGAGGGAGGGAAGAGGAAGGGAAGAGGGAGGGAAGAGGAAGGGAAGAGGGAGGGAAAGGGAGAAGAGGGAGGGAAAGGGAGAAGAGGGAGGGAAAGGGAGAAGAGGGAGGGAAAGGGAGAAGAGGGAGGGAAAGGGAGAGGAGGGAGGGAAAGGGAGAGGAGGGAGGGAAAGGGAGAGGAGGGAGGGAAAGGGAGAGGAGGGAGGGAAAGGGAGAGGGGCGAGAGGGAGGGAAAGGAAAAAGGGGACAAGGGAGGGAAAAGGGAAAGGAGGAGGGAAAACAAGGGAGGAGGATGAAAGAGGAAGGAAAGGAGAAGTAAAGTGGGCAAGGTACGGGTGAGCTGCCCTTGGGGCAGAAATAAACCTTACTGCCTGGCAGGAGCAGGGACAGCGGGGACTAAAGATGACTCCAAAGAGGTAAGTGTTTGGTTGAGTATGCTGTGTGTATGTATGTAGCCAACACACCACTGCTAGTGCAATTTTTTCACACCTACCCTTCGCTGTGGCACGCTACACGCCACTATTATCCCCACCCACTGCTCCGCCCCTATTCACTGGAATTCGGATTTTCAAAAATCCAAGGAATTAATACGGACAATCCAAAAAATCTCCTTTCTAGTGCTGCCTTTCTTTTTCCACAACTTCCTGGATTCCCAGCATGCTCCTGTATTTCTAAGGACTACATATCCCATGGTACCATACTGCCTGCAAGCAGTGATTCCTGTCCCGCCTCCTGAAACTCCTCCCCTTAGAAGGCAGGCTCTGAATTGTGTGGCACAGCAGCGTCTACTCACAGGGCATAGTGACGACACATCACAGAATTCCAGAAAGTCAATGAGTGGAATCGTCACCAAGCAAATTCAAGATCATTCAGATGAATAGGAAGAGGCTGGAAATAATTGAAATACGATGTGGAAATGAGGAAATGAATATAAGATTTATTTTGTAACAATAGAGAAGACTTTACGTAACAGCGACGCCAGCGGCAGTGTGAACGCAGCCCTGTAATCTGAACACCTCGGAGTTGGTTGTCATCTGTTGTTCAGGAAGGGTTGGGAATGATCTGCTCTTCTAACAGAAAGGTTCTGCCGGCGTGCCGGGGTCTTGGATCATTGAGCCGCGATGACACGGATAATTCCCCGCCACGGTTGAGGTCTTTTCACACATAAAGAACCTTGTACAAACCAGGGACAGGAAATATTTACTCATCAGAGATCTCGGAGATTTTGATATCACTCAGCGCTCGTCAGGAGCAAACTCATGAGAACCAAAAACACAGCTCTTCCATCTGAAACATGGCGCTCGCCAACAAGTGTGGGGGGCCACGGAGCGGCCCCCAGGCCCCTAGGGCCCTGCACTAGGATTTAATTTCAGCAGTTGCTCATAAATATGTTTATGTTATTAAAAATGACTTATTTTAATCTGCAGAATCTGTAAATATACAAAAATGTGAACGCGATAGGACAACCTGGGGGGTATTCTATACATCAAAGGCTCGATCCACATCTACGGGGGCAACTGAGCGTCTGCTAAAGAGCACCACGTTTCAGGAAGGTATGTGATTTTGCATGTTCTGACTGTGAACCCACCCTAAAGGTATACATACCCCCCCCCCCCCTACATTATGTAATTTCCAGCTTCTGTGATTGGATGATCCACCCCTTCCTAGTCACATGTATATCAGAACTCACCAGAATCCTATACTTTCCCAAATTATGTTTTCTAACCCCCCCCCCCCCCCTTCCTTATGGCAGGGAACTAGAAACTGCATTGAGAGAGAGCTGTGATAGTGACCTGCTAAGCTATGACGATTGGGGAAATAAGTCCCCCTGATGAAGAGGCTAGTTTCGGACCGACGAAACGCGCTGAGTACTCTTTGGATTGTCCTCCTGGCTACTAACTAAATTTGTATCTGAGCCTTGACATTTCTATTTCTGATGGGGAACTCGTCTCCCATCCAGTCATTTCCCACATTTAAATAATGACAGTACCGCCATCAAATGGTCCTTTTAATTACAGATAGCTTTTGGCCAAGGAATCTTACAGACAGCGCTGGACCACCTCTGTATGCTGGCTCAAATCCAGGGGCGGTCCGTCCATTAGGGGTGCATGGGTGCCGCCCCCCGCCCATCGATGCCTCCCCTATCCATGTAACTGGCCCCTTGCAGGACACCGGCGCATGAATTCCAATGGGAGGGGCTGTTTTTGATTAGAGGTCAGAGGCTCCAATTGTCTTCAAATTTGGGGTGGGTTTGGGTCGCAGAGAATGCGCTCTCAGCCCACCCAGGTGTGTCACAACAGCGAATGAAAATTTGCTGTTGTAACACTGATCCTACTCCTGGTCAAATCAGGAAGCGGGTTTTGACACCGTTCATCTGATTGGCCTATAAGGACCGGCAATCCTATAAAAAAAGCCTATTTTTGTTTGTCAGCACCCAAAGCCCCCCCTCCTCAATTCACGGCGGCGCCCACTCGCTTCTCAGCACCCCCTCACTTCTCAGCACCCCCTTGCCCCCCCCCCCGGTTCTCTGCTCCAGGGGGCCCATGCCTGAAGCTTTGTAAGGGGCCCAAAAATTCCTGATGGCGGCCCTGCTTATGCCATTGCAATCGGGGGATGTCTGGTCACCCTAACCTATTAGCTGTAGATAAAATTGCAACTTACAGTATTTATCGGTGTACAACGCGCACCTTTCCCCCTTAAAATCAGGGGGAAATCGTGGGTGCGCGTTATACGCCGATCCTGTCTTTGTCGGCTGTCTCAGAGCGCCACCGACAAAGACCGAGCTGAGTCGAGTGTACTGGGCACTCGGCTAGGCTCGGCCTCGCTCGGCTCCGCCCGCAGCCACACGAGAGAAGCCGAGAGGAGCCAAACACACCGGAAATCCGGCTCTGCACAGCTCGACTGAGGCGCCAAACTCAAACACACAACGCTGCAACCCCCGGCAGATGGACGGCGGACAAGGCCGCCGGGCAAGACAGCAGACGAACACTGACGGCTGGACGGACCTCGCGCAAGGCCGCAGACGGACGCCGGACAAGGCCGCCGATGGACACCGGGCAAGACAGTAGACAGACACCGACAAGGCTGGACGGACCACGAGCAAGGCCGCAGACGGACGCCGGACAAGGCCGCCGATGGACGCCGGGCAAGACATCCAAAATGTAAGTTTTTTCCTAAACTTCCCTTCTAAACTTGGGGTGCGCGTTATACGCCGGCACGCAGTATACCCTGATAAATACGGTAGTTACATTTAGTAGGTTGGCTGCTCTTTTAAAAAAATAAAATAAAGATACCCTTTGCTTTCCATAAGAAGATGATTAGGTTTGTGAATTGCTGTGCACAGCGCGGTGGCGAGGCGTTTTGGGCTGATCTATATTCCTCGGCCATCCTGCCATTTCGCAGTCTGTGCCACGTTGTCGGGCCACAGGGGAGGATGCCTCTATAATCTCTGCTCAGCACTGTAACCTCTCTCCCCACCACTGCGGTTTATCACTGCCCATTAATAATTAAAGCGCAGCTAATTATTCTCCGCTTACCGTTCGGGGGAGCCAGGGGCCCTGCACAGCTCACGCTCCCGCCTGCTGCCTACCTGGCCCCGGATACCGCGCGTCAGTCAGGTGTCAGGAGCGCAGATGGGCCGAAAACGCCGGACAGAAAGCTAAAGCAAGATGATCGTGTTCCCAAAACCACCGGCAAAAATAAAATTCAGAGGAAGTTCAACGGGAAATAAAGGTGGGCCCTGGTGGGAGCGCACATCAAAACGTACAAGCTTGTGATGATGATGGGAGAGATTTAGTAACTGTTTTTACACGGGAACCAACTGCATCCATCAATGTCGGTCCCCAAAGGAGCTGACAATCTAACGTAACACCACCATAGGCGCGTGCGCATGGGGTGTGCCAGGCAGGGCCGCCATCAGGGGGATACAGGCAGTACACCTGTAAGGGGACCGTATGACAACCCCTTTTTATTTTTTTTTAGGGGTCCGGAGGTTCCCAGGGTCAGAGAGAGAGAGGGGAGAGAGAGAGAGAGAGAGAGAGAGAGAGAGGGGGGGAGAGAGAGAGAGAGAGGGGGGAGAGAGAGAGAGGGGAGAGAGAGAGGGGGGAGAGAGAGAGGGGGGAGAGAGAGGGGGGGGGAGAGAGAGGGGGGGGGAGAGAGAGGGGGGGGGAGAGAGAGAGGGGGGGGGAGAGAGAGGGGGAGAGAGAGAGAGGGGGGAGAAAGAGAGGGGGGGAGAAAGAGAGGGGGGGAGAAAGAGAGGGGGGGAGAAAGAGAGGGGGGGGAGAGGGGGAGGGAGGGAGAGAGAGAGGGGGAGGGAGAGAGAGAGAGAGAGAGAGAGAGAGAGAGAGAGAGAGAGGGGGAGAGAGAGAGAGAGAGAGAGAGAGAGAGAGAGAGAGAGGGGAGAGAGAGAGAGGGGAGAGAGAGAGAGGGGGGAGAGAGAGAGAGGGGGGAGAGAGAGGGGGAGAGAGGAGAGAGAGAGAGAGAGAGAGAGAGAGAGAGAGAGAGAGAGAGAGAGAGAGGGGAAGAGCGAGGGAGAAAGAAAGAGGGGGAGGGAGGAGAGAGAGAGGGATGGAAAGAGATAGAGGAGGAGGGAGGGGAGAGGAGAGAGGGATGGAAAGAGATAGAGGGGGAGGACAGAGAGAGAGCATAAGGGGGAGAGAGAGAGAAAAGAGAGAGGAGGGAGGGAGAGGAGGGGGGATGAGAGAGAGAGAGAGAGCGAGCAAAGAGGAAGAGAGAATGAAAGAAAGGATGAGGGGGTGAGAAGAAGAGGGAAATACAAGGAAACAGGCTTCAGGAAGTACACCCTCAGTGACCCTGTGAGGTGCTCAGTGAATTCGGCTTACAGGAGATGAGCACAATAGTTCACTTCTTGCCTAAAATTGCTCTTTATATGTTGCCTAAAGTTCCTTTCCTGCCTCTCTCCTCTCCCTATGAAATTGGAAATAAAAAAGACAGTTGCATAGCTGCAGATTGTAAGACTACAGAGGGTAGATTTGAAATGGAGAAAACGAGTGCTCTGGCAGTTTTCTCCAGGCTTTGCTAGTTCCGGAAGGGACTCTGTAGTTTGGAGATCCCCGAGAGTCTTGGGTGGGACGGCTTCTCCAATCCAATATATATCTCAATTTTCTTTTCTTTTACAGTAAAAATACATGTGTGTCTACGTCCCAGATGTGAAATTGTTACAGGGCGGAATGTTGAGGGCATTCCCAGACACCTCGGATAAAGTGGCAGCAAGAGAAGAAAATACCCAGAAGCACGAAGAGTATTGAGACCCGGGCAAACCCCAGGAGAGCGGCACAATACAAATCGCACACGGCACAACGCGTCAGTTTCTGGCGTTAGAAGGAAGGTCATCAACCCTGCAGTCCGGCTTACCCAACCTCCAATCCCCAGAAAGATACAACAAGGATGACCGCACAGCCGACAAAAAACAGCCTGCTGTGGAGAAAACGGGTCACAGCGCAGCCAAAGACACGCGAGAGGGCAGATATTTTAGGACGCGATTGGGCCCCGGGGAGAAAGCGCAATCACCACCCGTGTCTTCAAACACGCCCTTTACTTGGCCTTGGAAGTTGTGCTCTCCTAATTCTCAGAGGGAGAGGCAGTTTGCAAGACAAGCACTGTGTGTATAAAGATTCCTATGAAAGATTAGAATACGATACACATATTGTGTTTATTTTGTTTTGTATGTTGTGCCCTGAATGAAATTAACCCCTGATGACCCTGGAGAGATGATGGAAGTCTGATTAAGAGAAATTGGTATACAAAGCTCTAATTTATACACCTTCTGGTGAGTGTGAACCCCACAGGGGGAGTGTGACCCACTTTTGAGGTGAAGACTGGGGATTGGTGTAGGGTGCACTACAAAGCCTATCCTAGAAGCACACATCACCGTAGAACTGGACCTCTTTTTTCTGGACTTCTGCTGTATGAGGAGGAGTTGGACTTCATCCAATAACTAGCGCTGTTTTATCAATCGGACTTTGGTTCTTTTAGCTTGATACTTTGTTTTATATATATATATATATATATATATCTATCTATCTATCTCCATTTCCCGCCCGGTCAATAGACAATTGACGTCCGGGAAGTGGTTGTGAAATCCTGACTGGATGTCTATTGACGTCCAGCAGGATTTCATGCCGGCGCGCGCCCTTGGGGGCACGCAGCGCGGCGATCGGTGATGCGGGTGTCATTCTGACACCCTGCATCTCCGATCTCGGTAAAAAGCCTCCGGCGGAGTGATCAGCCGTGTTCAACCACGGCTGATCACGATGTAAACAGGAAGAACCGTTGATGGCTTTTCCTCACTCGCGGCTGACAGACGCGAGAAGAGGAGAGCCGATCGGCGGCTCTCCTGACAGGGGGGGTCTGTGCTGATTGTTTATCAGCACAGACCCCCCTCGGATGCCCACACTGGACCACCAGGGAAGCCCACACTGGACCACCAGAGAAGGACAAAAAAAAAGGGGCAATACAAAAAAAAAAAAGTGCAATAAAAAAAGGGCAGTAAAAAAAAAAAAAAAAAGTAAATAAAGAATAGATGCCCCTCAGTGTCCATCAGTGCCACCCCACAGTGTCCATCAGTGCCACCCCTCAGTGCCCATCCATGCCCAGTGCCCATCTGTGCCACCCATAAGTACCCATCAGTCCCACCCATAAGTGCCGCCCATGAGTGCCCATCTGTGCCGCCTATGAGTGCCCAGTGCCACCTATGAGTGCCCATCAGTGCCGCCTATCAGTGTCCAACAGTGCTGCCTCACTGGTGCCCATCAGTGCCACCTCATCGGTGCCCATCAGTGCCACCTCACCGGTGCCCGTAATCGAAGTAGAAAACATACTTGTTTACCAAAAAAATTAACAGAAAAAAATAAAAACGTAAACATTTTTTCAAAATTTTCGTTCTTTTTTTAGTTGTAGCGCAAAAAATAAAAATCGCAGAGGTGATCAAATACCACCAAAAAAAAGCTCTATTTGTGGGAAAAAAGTTATAAAAAAAATAGTTTGGGTACAGTGTAGCACGACCGCGCAATTGTCATTCAAAGTGCGACAGCGCTGAAAGCTGAAAATTGGCCTGGGCAGGAAGGTGCGTAAGTGCCCCCCGGTATGGAAGTGGTTAGATATATTTAAAAATAATAATAAATAAAAAATAAACAACAGACCGGTAGGAATATATTTGGGAATATGACAATTATCGGGACCACCATCAAAGTTCAGACATGGCTGACACCAGAAAAGAGAAAAAATAAAAAAATAAAACTTTCATTATCTCTAAAATAAAGTCCCTTTTTTCTCCTCGCATAAGAAAAACGTTGCTCGCCGTCTCCTTTATTTGCGCGCACAATTTATTCAAGCGTGATAATTTGATGCATTTTTTTTTCTTTAATTAATGTCATCGTGTAATTCCAGCTGTAGAGCATATTTGAATATTATCAGATGCTAAAATAAGATCCCACACCTTCTTCTTTACCTAATCAACATGAATTACCATAAAGCAGGTACAAATTTACAAATTCATGGCGCCAACTTCACGCCGAGGCCCCGACTTGCCCCCCCCCCCCCCCCCAAAAAAAACCACAACACTTTGTGATTTCTAACAAAGGCCCAGACGGAAGCTGCAATGTCAATCCGATTCCAATTTGGCAGTAAAAAACGGGCAGAAGTTTCGGATTGGGCGAGGACGGGATTTTTTTGTGCCGTATTGTATGAAGGCTGATTATCGGTCAGGAAGATCTCTGGCCCGGCTTTTGTGTTCCACAGAAAGGAGACCTCAGAATGATATCTCCAGGTCCAGCTACCTAGTAATAAGATTCACAAATAATATCTGCCTGCCAGAGATCTCGTGCCCGTGTTGCTAATTGCCGGAGAAATGGGAATTCGGCTTCAGCCGGATCCGTCGGTAAGGAGAGCTACAAATCCAACATGTCGGGTTACCATGTAACCCAAGAGTAACAAGGAAAACAAGGCCAGGATGGTGAACATAGAGAACATAAACCAATCGGCAAAAACATAATGATCACCCACCTACTATTGAGTAGGCCCCCCTTTTTCCCTGATCCATCCAGGCACAGACTCCAATAGACCTCTGAAGGTATGCTGGAGGTATCTGGCACCAAGCCATCAGCAGCAGATCCTTTAAGACCTGTAAATTTGTAATTGTGTGATTTCTATTGCTGCAACAAAGTCCCATGGAAGATATATTTTGTGAGTAAGTAACTTATATAGCGATAACAAACGCGATAACAAATCGCCTCAAGGCGCTTGTATCTGGAGTCGTCCTTGTCCTTCAGAAGGAGGTGGGTCTTCAGTTTTTTTTTTCTGAAGGCGCGATGGTCATTTTCCATGCGGATGATGGTTGGTAGCGCGTTCCACAGCCGTGGCCCCTGGACTGCAAATCTTCGTTCTCCTTTCGATTTGTAGCGGGTTTTGGGGATGCAGAGCAGGTTTTGATTCATCGGCCGTAGGGCCCGCCCAGGGTTGTAGTGTCGTATTTTGTCGCATAGGTATTGCAGGGCTTTTCCTTGTAAGTGAGGCAGAGAGTCTTGAATGTCACCCCATCCTTTACGGTTAGCCAATGGAGGGACTTCAGGAACGGGGTGATGGAATCCCAAGGCTTTGTCTAGTGCAGGGGTGCCCAACCTTTTGAATAGCGAGGGCCACTTAGAAGCAACTTAGTAACCAGTCGCGGGCCACAAAGAGCGGAGCGGGTGGATGACAGGTCATGGCTACTCTATAGGCCCTCAGATCTGCCGAGATGGAAGGGGACGAATTACCATTTGTTTTTTGGATTGGAGGTAGGCGGGCGTAAATGGGCATCTGTCACTCTCTAGAGGTGAATTGAGGGTCCCATTTGGTGAGGCTGATCGTGTGAAAAGGGCCTAAGACTGTGGTCTACCCACACCCTAAGTGCAGCGTAGTGCTCCTGTGTCTATCCTGCGGGTTAGCTGAACTTTGCTATAGACTCCCCCTGTGGCAAAGCCGGCCCTGTAGAGGACGCAACGGTTTATGGGGCTCTGGTCCACAGCCCCTTTCTTCCTCTACCACCAGCTTCATTCACACCAATGTGCTACGGTCTACCCACAGCGCCCAGAAGCGATTCAGTTCGCATGTGCCGCGCTATATAAGTTTTTTCATTCATTCACATCGGCGGGTGCAGCATAGTGCACCTGTGTCTATCGTGCGGGTTAGTTGAACTTTGTTATAGACTCCCCCTGTGGCGAAGCCGGCACTGTAGAGAAAAAAAAATCAGCTTATGGGGCTCTGGTCCACAGTCACTTTCTTCCTCTACCACCAGCTTCATTCACAACACTGATGCTGTGGTATGGCTGGTCCGCAACCTGCGATCTGGGCTTGCCAACCCACTATTCCAGAGCAGAAGGTTGCGGGCCACATCAGAGGGCTCCGCGGGCCACGTGTGGCCCCCGGCCACTGGTTGGCCACCCCTGGTCTAGTGTATCAGTGATGGAGCAGCCTTCTTGCCATGATATAAATTGCTACTCTCCGTTTTCTTTGTTATACACTTGACACAAACTAGTAAACATTTCCTAAAGTGGAGCGTTTCTTTAAGACTGATCTGCTCATCATAATTTTCCACCCATTTCCAAGTCAGATTTATTAAAAAGCCTTGTATAAATTCAGATCTTATTACTCAGCCCTCTACTCAGCCTCATTGTTATTCACATGAACAAGCATCCTACGGTCAGGCTAATTTCCACGGAATCACGCCATGAAGGAGCCATTGTTCCTGGTATTCTATCCATTTCCCCCATGATTCCACCCTCTCCGGGAATAATAAGCACCTTCAATAATACATAAAACAGACCTCTATTTTACCAAATGAATCGCTATCTTAGGATAATTCTCTCTCACTTACTCTAATCTGTCCCTGGGTCACCTTATACAAGCTGGATACACCTTATTAGCGCCTTTGGCTATGATCCCCCACCCCCCTCCCCATCTCAGCAGAAAGGCAAAACACGGCGCTTACAATGAGCCCTAATCTTCAAAAGATGGTTCTCCGTCTCTTTTAGTGAAATCTACATTGAAGGGGGAGATCTTTATGAAAGGCAGTTGTTATAAAAGAGAATAGGAGACAAGGTTCTCCTCACTCCGTCTGTCTCCGGCGTCTATTCGGCACAGTAAAAAAAAAAAAACTTTCTGGAACTTTTATCTGCCTTTCCAAAGGACTCATCTACCTCCACAAGCCAACCGCTACATCGTATGAAAGAAGGCTTGGAACATTACACTGAAAATTGCGTAAAACTTTACCCAAAGATTTTCGTTTCTCTGGGTATTTTCTAAGATTTCTTTGCCAAGCTTGAACTTTGCGCTACTACTTTCTGAAGCTTGTTTTCGTATCCAAGCCGCCCCCCCGCACACACATCATAAGGATGGCACCACAATGCTGGTGTTCCAAGCTCCATAGTGAAAGTTCAGCAGGCAGAAGAGCTCTGGTTGCCCTCAAAGGATCTGGCAATGATGGAGGTCTGGTCACTGGGGTCGTGAACAACAGCGATCATTCCCACCGGAAAAAATATCTGGGTATTGGCTGCCATAGCTTTAGGCAAATATACAGAACTGGTACTGTACTCCAACTATTGAATGCAATGGCCTTTAGTTTCTTGCTGACAATAATTAATATTAGTTATTTTTTGCCAGATAACTCTTCTATAACCATAACTTGAGACAGACAGTTTTCAAAAACAAGACTAGAGATGGCACCACCTATTGCAATAAACCACTTTCCAAAAGCAAGGAGTGGCGCCATCCATTGCATTAACCAATTTCCAAATATAAAGCTAGAGATGGTAGCATTCATTGCAATAATCAGCTTCAAGAAGCAAGGCAATCAATGGCACCATCCATTGCATTACCCAGTTTAAAAAACAAGGCTAGAGATGGCACCATCCATTGTATAAACCCTTTTTCTAAAGGCAAGGCTAGCCATGGCGCCACTCATTGGATTACCCAGTTTCCAAAAGCAAGGCTACCAATGGCGCCATCCATCGGATTAACCAATTTCCAAAAATAAAGCTAGAGATGGCAGTATTCATTGCAATAATCAGCTTCCAGAAGCAAGGCTATAGCAATGGCTTCATCCATTGCATCAACCAGCTTCCAAAAGCAAAGCTAGAGATGGTGCCATCCATTGCATTAAACCAGTTTCCAAAAAGCAAGGCTAGGGATGAGGTCACCCACTGTATTAAACAGGTTTCCAAAGGCAAGGCTGAAGATGGTACCATCTATTGCATTACCCAGTTTCCAAAGACAAGGGTAGAGATGTCACCACCTATTGCAATAAACCAGTTTTCAAAAGCAAGGCTTGCAATGACGCCATCCATTGCATTAACCAATTTCCAAAAATAAAGCTAGAGGTGGCAGCATTCATTGCAATAATCAGCTTACAGAAGTAAGGCAATCAATGGCACCATCCAATACATTACACAGTTTCCAAAAGCAAGGCTAGAGATTGCACTATCCATTACATTAATCAGTTTCCAAAAGCAAGGCAAGCAATGGCACCATCCATTGGATTAAACAGTTTCCAAAAACAAGACTAGAGATGTCACCACATATTGCAATAAACCAGTTTCCAAAAATAAAGCTAGAGATGGCACCATCCATTGAGATGACATAATTTATTGTATTAACCAGTTTCCAAAGGCAAGACTAGCCATGGTGCCACTCATTGAATTACCCAGTTTCCAAAAGCAAGGCTGAAGGCGGCACAATATATTGGATTACCCAGTTTCCAAATACAAGGTTAGAGATGGCACCATTTATTGGATTAACCAGTTTCCAAAGGCAAAGCTAGAGATGGCTCTATCCATTGCATTAAACCAGTTTCCAAAAGCAAGGCTAGCAAAGGCGCCATTAATTGGATTATCCAAAAATAAATCTAGAGATGGCAACATTCATTGTATTACCCAATTTTCAAAAGCAAGGCTAGACATGGCACCATCCATTGTATTATCCATTACTCCAAAAGGCAAGGCTAGCTATGGCGCCACTCATTGGATTACCCAGTTTCCAAAGGCAAAGCTAGAGATGGCACTATTCATTGCATTAAACCAGTTTCCAAATGCAAGGCTAAGGATGGCGCCATCTATTGGATTAAACAGTTACCAAAAAGCAAGGCTAGAGATGGCAGCATTCATTGCAATAATCAGCTTCTAGAAGCAAGGCATCCAATGGCACAATCCATTGTATTGAGTGAGAGAGAAACTTGTAAAGCGCAACACATTCGAACTGAATCGCCTCCAGTTTCCCAAGGCAAGGCTAGCCATGGTGCCACTCATTGGATTACCCAGTAATCAAGGCTGAAGATGGTACCATCTATTGCATTACCTAGTTTCCAAAGACAAGGATAGAGATGGCACCATTTAATGGATTAGCCAGTTTCCAAAAGACAAAGCTAGAGATGGCTCCATCCATTGCATTACCCAGTTTCCAAAAGCAAGGCTAGGGATGGTGCCATCTATTGGATTAAACAGTTTCCAAAAACAAGACTAGAGATGGCAGTATTCACTGCAATAATCAGCTTCCAGAACCAAGGCTAGCAATTAAACCTCCATTGCATTACCCAGTCTCCAAAAGCAAGGCTAGAGATGGCATCATCCATTGTTTTAACCCTTTTTTCCAAAGGCAAGACTAGCCATGGTGCCACTCATTGGATTACCCAGTTTCCAAAGGCAAAGCTAGAGATGGCACCATCCATTGCATTAAACCAGTTTCTCCTGTGGTGCCCTAGTCCTGCCTTAATGCCGAATACAGGCCAATTGGCCTTAACTAATGGCTTTGTCCATAGTTTGATCACCTGCCTCTACCAATACCTCTTATAAAGTGGTTCAAGACCACCAATAAAAAGTAAATTTTGGCTCATGCCTGGCTGAGCAACACTCATTTTTGCATTGAAAACAAAATTGGCAACCATGTATTTGTACGAAAAACAGGTAAAGACCATCATGGTCACAGCTGGAAATGCGCTTTTCATTTTTACAAAATGCCACAACGTGGATTCCCATGCCGGGTGCTCTATAAGTATATACCATTTAAAATCCACTCACGGAACATACCTGTGCGCTTTAACCTGCGTGTCGCCAAGTATGGCGGCATGCAATTACCCTTTCATCTCCCCCCGACATGCTGCACACAAGCAAATAATGCAAGTTTAAAATAGCAGGGCCCGCATTATTCCTGGGCTAAGAAGGTTTAAGCAGGACGAGGTACTCCCCCCCCCCCCCCTACGCGGTGTGCCGGGGTCGGCAGAGGTGAGGGGAAAAGCTGGAAAAAACAAACAGTCTTTAGTTTCAGGAGGAAATTACACGTTTTGGAATTTTAAGTCTGAGCGACTCAAAAATTGAAAATCGTACAAAATCAAGGGTTGTAAAGCATGGCTGGGCCTGGTAAATGAAGCCTGCGCTAGAGGGGAGAGATTAGGTAGATGGACGCTTGCTATAGATTACCAGTCTTGGGCAATTAGCCGAAATAAAGAAGTTCATTGTAGAATTTTTAATACTAGGAAAGATTGCAAAGCTAAAAAATGTAATTCCTTTAGAGGAGATGAATTGTGAAGAGGCAAAACCTTGACTAATATACACGTATTATATATTACTCGATTATACCAGTGCCCAAATATTCTACAGTTCTGATATTTAGCTTTAAAATATTGCTCAATTTTATTATATTGTTCTAAAGACCTTTCTCTACTTTGGCTCTGAGGGATCAGATGATCCCTCCATACTGTTGGCTTTCCCTACATTGGCTCTACATGATCTCACCATACGGTCAGCCTTCCCTACATTGGGCCAGATCCACAAAAGAGATACTCCGACTTAACTGCTGTTCAGTCTGTGTGTAACTTTGGAAACGATCCTCAAAAGGCTTTTTCCAAAGTTAGGCAGAAGATCCGGCATGTGTAATTGAATTACACTGCCGAATCTTAGGATGCAGTACCGCATCCGCCGCTGGGGGCATTTCGAGTCGAAATGCCGTTTCTAGTATGCAAATTAGCACTTAAGGCGATCCACAAAGCTTTCCAGCTTCCTTTTTGCGCCGTAAGTGTTATTTTGCAAGTGTAAAATTAGGGCTGGTTCTACAAAGTGTAAACTAGTCACACCATGTAAAAGCCCATTCCAGCGACGGCATTTGGTATGCTTTCCCGAGGGAGAACTCCACGGCAATTTGTAAAAACAAAACCGGCATGGGTTCCCCCCCAGGAGCATACCAGGCCCTTAGGTCTGGTATGGGTTGTAAGGGGACCCCCCCTACGCCGAAAAATCGATGTAGGGGGTCCCCCTACAATCCATACCAGACCCGTATCCAAAGCACGCTACCCGGCCGGTCAGGAATGGGAGTGGGGACGAGCGAGCGCCCCCCCCTCCTGAGCCGTGCCAGGCCGCATGCCCTCAACATGGGGGGGTTGGGTGCTCTGGGGCAGGGGGGCGCACTACGGACCCCCCACCTCAGAGCACCCTGTCCCCATGTTGATGAGGACAGGACCTCTTCCCGACAACCCTTGCCATTGGTTGTCGGGGTCTGCGGGCGGAGGCTTATCGGAATCTGGGAGTCCCCTTTAATAAGGGGGCCCCCAGATACCGGCCCCCCACCCTAAGTGAATGGATATGGGGTACATCGTACCCCTATCCATTCACCTGTAGGCAAAAAGTAAAAGTTAATAAACACACAACACAAGGCTTTTTAAAATATTTTATTATTCTGCTCCGGATGCCCCCCCTGTCTTCGTTATTAGCTCAATTACCAGGGGGGGCTTCTTCTTCCGCTCTCCGGGGGTCTTCCACTCTCCGGGGGTCTTCTCCGCTCTCCGGGGGGGGCTTCTCCGGACTCCGGGGGGGGCTTCTCCGGACTCCGGGGGGGGCTTCTTCCATCTTCTCCCCTCTTCCGCTGTTGACTCGGCGAACCCCGGTTCTTCTGCAGATGTCCGGTGCCTTCTTCTTCAGCGCTGGCTGCCTGCTATGTTTGTGTGTTAGCTCGATTTCTAACAGGCAGCCGGCGCGGTCTTCTGTGGCGTCAGGGTCTTCTCTTCCTTTCTTCCGATGTTGCCTCGTCGCCTCTTGTCGCTGCAATGATGGAGGCGCGCCTTGCATCCCATTTATATAGGCATCACCGTCCCATCATGCTCCGGCAGGTACCCACATGGTGGGTGCCTACCCACGTGCACCCACCACGTGGGTACCTACCGGAGCATGATGGGACGGTGATGCCTATATAAATGGGATGCAAGGCGCGCTTCCATCATTACAGCGACAACAGGCGACGAGGCAACATCGGAAGAAAGGAAGAGAAGACCCTGACGCCACAGAAGACCGCGCTGGCTGCCTGTTAGAAATTGAGCTAACACACAAACATAGCAGGCAGCCAGCGCTGAAGAAGAAGGCACCGGACATCTGCAGAAGAACCGGGGTTCGCCGAGTCAACAGCGGAAGAGGGGAGAAGATGGAAGAACACCCCCGGAGTCCGGAGAAGCCCCCCCCCAGAGAGCGGAAGAAGAAACCCCCCCCGGAGAGCGGAGAAGACCCCCGGAGAGTGGAAGAAGAAGCCCCCCCTGGTAATTGAGCTAATAACGAAGACAGGGGGGGCATCCGGAGCAGAATAATAAAATATTTTAAAAAACCTTGTGTTGTGTGTTTATTAACTTTTACTTTTTGCCTACAGGTGAATGGATAGGGGTACGATGTACCCCATATCCATTCACTTAGGGTGGGGGGCCGGTATCTGGGGGCCCCCTTATTAAAGGGGACTCCCAGATTCCGATAAGCCTCCGCCCGCAGACCCCGACAACCAATGGCAAGGGTTGTCGGGAAGAGGTCCTGTCCTCATCAACATGGGGACAGGGTGCTCTGGGGTGGGGGGGCCCGCAGTGCGCCCCCTGCCCCAGAGCACCCAACCCCCCCATGTTGAGGGCATGCGGCCTGGCACGGCTCAGGAGGGGGGGGGGCGCTCGCTCGTCCCCACTCCCATTCCTGACCGGCCGGGTAGCGTGCTTTGGATACGGGTCTGGTATGGATTGTAGGGGGACCCCCTACGTCGATTTTTCGGCGTAGGGGGGTCTCCTTACAACCCATACCAGACCTAAGGGCCTGGTATGCTCCTGGGGGGTGAACCCATGCCGGTTTTTTCTTTGAAAATTGGCATGGAGTTCTCCCTCTCAGGAATGCATGCCGAGCGACGCTGTAATTTTTTTTTTTTTTTTCCCCGACGCAACTTTAAGCCGTCGCGATCCTCAAAACTCGGCGTAACGTAACTTCGCGCATGCGCAGTACGGCCGGCGCGGGAGCGCGCCTCATTTAAATGGGACTCGCCCCATTTGAATAGGAACGCCTTGCGCCGGCGGAATTTTAGTTACACAGCCTGAAATTTCTAGATAAGTGCTTTGTGGATCAGGCACTTAGGTAGAAAATTTAAGGCAGTGTAACTTAAATGGGATTTTTTAAGTTACGCCAGGTTTTTGTGGATCTGGCCCATTGTCTCTACATGATTTTACCATACGGTCAGCCTTCCCTACATTGTCTCTACATGATTTTACCATACGGTCAGCCTTCCCTACATCAGCTCCACATGCTCTCACCATACGGTCAGCCTTCCCTACATTGTCTCTACATGCTCTCACCATACTGTCAGCTTTCCCTACATTGTCTCTACATGATCTCACCATACGGTCAGTTTTCTCTACATCGGCTCCACATGCTCTCACCATACGGTCAGCCTTCCCTACATTGTCTCTACATGATCTCACTATACGGCCAGCCTTCCCTACATTGTCTCTACATGATCTCACCACACGTCAGCTTTCCCTACATTGGCTCCACATGATCTCACCATACTGTTGGCTTTTATGAAACAAACCAGATAGGCGCTTGGTTTGACACCGTAGTAACAGATACTCATGGAACCCTAAAGGTCATGAACCAAGGAGAACTATGTGGATAAGATTGATCGAAACTTATTTCTCTATTGAAATGCATGGATATGGATTTGTTTGACCTTGCAAGAGATAAAGAGTAGAATCCATGCATTTATGGTTCATGATCTTTAGAGTTTCATCATTATCTGTTTCTAAAGTGTCAAACCAAACACCTATATGGTTCGCTTCATATTGGTACATAAGGAGTAGGTGGACAGCTGGTTGGCATCTACATGACAGGGATTTTGCTTATTGTTTTTATTGCGCTCTACACCGTTTGTGGAACTATATGGAAAGGCACCCTCATCCATGTACCCCACATACTGTCCGATTTCCCTACTTTGTCTCTGCTTGATCACATGATCTCTGCATACTGTCGACTTTCCCTACATTGGTCCCACTTGATCTCACCATACTGCTTTCCCTACATTGGCTCTCAGTGATCACATGATCTTACTATACTGTCAGCTATCCCAACATTGGCCCCACTTGATCTCACCATACTGTTGGCCTTCCCTACATTGGCTCTGAGTGATCACATGATTTCACCATACTATCAGCTTTCCCTACATTGGCCCCACTTGATCTCACCATACTGTTGGCCTTCCCTACATTGGCTCTGAGTGATCACATGATTTCACCATACTATCAGCTTTCCCTACATTGGCCTCACTTGATCTCACCCCAATGATGGCTTTCCCTACATTGGCTCAGAGTGATCACATGATCTCACCATACTGTCAGCTATCGTGACATTGGCCCCACTTGATCTCACCATTCTGTTGGCCTTCCCTACATTGGCTCTACATGATCTCACCATACGGTCAGCCTTCCCTACATTGGCTCCACATGATCTCACCATACGGTCAGCCTTCCCTACATTGGCTGCACATGACCTCACCATACTGTTTGTTAGCTTTCCCTACATTGGCCCCACTTGATATCACCATACTGTTGGCTTTCCCTACATTGGCTCTGAGTGATCACATGACCTCACCATACTGTCAGCATTCCCTACATTGGCACCAATTGATCTCACCACACTGTTGGCTTTCCCTACATTGGCTCAGAGTGATCACATGATCTCACCATACTGTTGGCTTTCCCTACATTGGCTCTGAATGATCACATGATCTCACCATAGCATCTGCTTTCCCTATGTTGACTCAGTGATTACATCACGCGCAAAACACAAAAACACACCAAGGAGCCATTGGTCTGCTCTGGAGCCATTTTTTTTTATCACATCAATTTTCATATATTTAGTATTCTGATATGCTGTTTCACGACATCACATAAGGATCACCAAGCTAAATCCACTTTCCTGATAAACCCATCTCCTAGCTGGTCAATACAAGAGATGAGAGATCGAATTCCACCGAATGGACCAAAAACCATTGCCTGATTTTGTTATATTGGATCTGAAGACCTTTCTCTACATTCAATTGGATCTCACCATGTTGTCAGTTTTCCATACAATGTCTCCGAGTGATTGTATGATCTCACCATACGGGTCGGCTTTCCCAACATTGACCCTGCAGGTCAATGTATGAACAAATACAAAAACGCACCAAGGAGCCTTTACCCATTGGTCTACTCTTGAGCGATTTTTCTACTCACATCAGTTTTAATGGACTTAAGATTTTAATATGCCATTTTACAACTTTGCATAAAAGCTCACCAAGGCAAATCCACTTTCCTGATGAACCCATTGTCTTAGATCAGGGATATGCAATTAGCGGACCTCCAGCTGTTGCAGAACTACAAATCCCATGAGCCATTGCAAGACTCTGACAGCCACAAGCATGATACCCAGAGACAGAGGCATGATGGGACTTGTAGTTTTGCAACAGCTGGAGGTCCGCTAATTGCTTATCCCTGTCTTAGATGGTTGATGCAAGAAATGAAAAGTCCAAGTCCAACTAATCGACCAAAAACACATTTCTCCATTGATACCTTGGGTTAAAGCTATTAGGCAGCACCTCAAATAGTCACCCAATTCTATCTTATATATCAACCCCCCCCCCCCCCCCCAAAAAAAAACAACAACACTTGACCATGTTATAATGCCACCTTTATCCCTTACGAAATTACACAATATGGTCATGGCCAACCGCAATCCTTGGCTGTTTTTTTTATTAAATTTTCTGCTGTGTACTCGTATTTATTACTTCATTGATCTGATCCTTAGAGTTGAAATCCAGGTTAACTAAATATTGTCCAAGTACAAAAGGCCTAAGTATTCTTATTGGTGCCCTTTGTGTATTTCTTCCAGATCGATGCAACTACCCAGCATGGAGCAACTCCTACACTTTGCCTCTATGCATGAGCTTTCTTTAATACAAAGCTGGTCACTACGGCTCTCTTTCCTCAAGCAGGGTGATTGAACCTGTAAATGTGGAAAAAATGATCCGCAATCCAGTCGCTGCTCCTAAAATTTCTTCATTTTATTGAATAGCCACAGTGAACAAACGCAGATCAAGTCAGTTGACGTGTTTCAGCCTATAAGGCCTTAGTCATAACCTCATCTCTCCCCCTCCCATAGTTCTCTGCTGGCAGCTTGTAGTTGGCGTTCCCTTTCACAACTCTACCCTCTACAAGGTCGGCATGCAATTAGTGATATCGATAATACTTTTTAAGGCAATATCTGGTTATAGAAAAGCATTTGGGACACACAAACTGTATTTTCATAATTTGTAGCAATTTAGGAATATATCTGTAGTGATGAACCCCCGAAGGAGCCACTGGGTTACTGGGCCCCCTTAGTCTTGTTGTTGATGATCTGGCCTACAGCTGCCTCAAAGCTCTCACTGATTCACCGGCTGGGACCAAATTACCAACATCTACTCTGTCAATCTTCAGTATTGGTGGGGGAGACGGATGGGTTTAAACAATAACCACAAACTACCTCTGCTCAGTAAAATCCTTAACCCCTCTGACAGGTCAAGGGTGTGCCTCTAGGCTGAAACCAGGAATTCCTCAATGTGCGCCTTTAAGCTGAGACTAGCAATTGAGTGAGAAAACTTTCTGAGGGGAGGAGGAGGAGGAGAAGAATAAAGAAAGAAATAGGAGAAGAAAGAAGGTGGAAGGAGGAAGGAAGGAGAAGGGAGGAAGGAGGAAGGAGAAGGGAGGAAGGAGGAAGGAAGGAAGAAAGAAGAAGGAGGAGGAGGAGAGGAAGAAGTAGGAGGAGAAGAAGAAGAAGTAGGAGAAGAAGGAAGAAGTAGGAGAAGAAGGAAGAAGTAGGAATAATAAGGAGGAGGAGGAGGAGGAGAGGAAGTAGGAGGAGGAGAAGAAGAGGAAGAAGTAGGAGGAGGAAAAGGAAGAAGTAGGAGGAGGAGGAGAAGGAAGAAGATGAAGAAGGTGGAGAAGGAGGAGAAGAAGAAGAAAGGAAGAAGAGGAAGAAGTAGGAGGAAAAGGAAGAAGGAGGAGGAGGAGGAGGAGGAGGAGGAGGAGGAGGAGGAGGAGGAGGAGAAAGACGTAGGAGTAGGAGGAGAAGAAGAAAGGAAGAAGAGGAAGAAGGTGGAGGAGAAGAAAGACGTAGGAGGAGAAGAAAAAATCAAAGAGAGAAAGAAGTAGGAGAAGAGGAAGAAGTAGGAGGAGGAGAAGAAAGAAGTAGGAGGAGGAGAATGAAGAAGAAGTAGGAGGAGGAGAAGAAAGAAGTAGGAGGAGAAGAAAGAAGTAGGAGGAGGAGGAGAAGAAAGAAGAAGGAGGAGGAGAAGAAAGAAGAAGGAGGAGGAGAAGAAAGAAGTAGGAGGAGGAGGAGAAGAAAGAAGAAGGAGGAGGAGAAGAAAGAAGAAGGAGGAGGAGAAGAAAGAAGTAGGAGGAGGAGAAGAAAGAAGAAGGAGGAGGAGAAGAAAGAAGGAGGAGGAGGGGAGGAGGAGGAGAAGAAGGAAGTAGGAGGAGAAGAAGGAATAAGGAGGTAAAAAAGGAAGTAGGAGGAGGAGAAAAAGAAGAAGAAAGTAGGAGGAGAAGTAGAAATTAGAAGGAGAAGAAAAAGAAGAAAGTAGGAGGACAAGAAGAAGAAGAAAGTAGGAGGAGGAAAAGAAAGAAGGAAGAAGAATAAGGAGGAGGAGAAGAAGGAAGGGGAAGAAGTAGGAGGGAGGAGAAGAAAGAAAAAGAGGAAGAAGAGGAAGAGAAGAAAGAAGAGGAAGACAGAAGGAAAATAAAGAAAAGGAAGAAAAAATAAAAGAGGAAGAAGAAAAAAAAAAAAAGAAGAAGGAAAGAAGGCTAAAGGAGAAGAAGGCAGAAGAAGAGGAAGAAGAAATAGGAAGAGGGAAAAAGAAGAGGATGAAAAGGAAGGAGGTAGAAGAAGAAAGAAGAGAAAGGAAGAAGAAAGCAAAGAAGATTAAGGAAGAAGAAATACGATGTAAGAAGATGGAAGGAGAAGAAAGAAGGCAGAAGAAAAAGGAGGAAGAAGAGAAAGTACAAGAAAGAAGAAAGAGCAAAAAGAAGGAAAAATAAGGAGGAAAAAGAAGAAGGAAAGAAATAAGGAGGAGGAGGAGGGGAGGAGGAGGAGAAGACGGAGGAGAAGACGGAGGAGAAGACGGAGGAGAAGACGGAGGAGAAGACGGAGGAGGAGGAAGAAGAGGAAGAAGAGGAGGAAGAGGAAGAGGAAGAGGAAGAAGAGGAGGAGGAGGAGGAAGAGGAGGAAGAGGAAGAGGAAGAGGAGGAGGAGGAGGAGGAGGAGGAGGAGGATAAAGAATTACTCCACCAAAATGTGAAATTTGAAAGACCTATTTAAGTTCATAGAAATACTGTAGTTCTGCTCACTTTTGCGTCACTTGGGTACGCTCCTCGTAAAAGTTTTTGCGCCTGGAGTTCAGCTTTAAATATGTAAGTACGCGATGGAACAGACGCTTTGCGTTGCATGCAACCGCCAATTAGATTTTTCCAGGTGCAGCACCAGCTGTATTGTTTTTCAAGCCAAACGTTGACGCAAGTCCCTACAAAATCAAATAAGCCAAATGAAGTGATTTTGTTTTTAAATGCAACCGCTAGAACGATTAAATGCCTTTAAGTGGTTGAGAAAACAAAAATCTACACCCCCCCCCCAGAGTCTCGACATACCGGGTAGCCAGGGCATGCAAACATTTTTTCAGGCTGCACGCCTCAAAATGGGCTCCCGACCCCGACCGGTATATTTCGACGTCCGCACAAAGCAGCGCGACTACGTCTTTAGAGACGCAGGTCGGACGCAACAGTAAAAATAAAAAAACAACCGGCGTGACAATTGCGGGAAAAAATAACTTATTGCTCAACCACAGGCTTTGGAAACAAGTTCTTGTTTTGCCGCTTGTCACCGCGCACAGCCGCGTACGTAGACGGAATAAAATGTAATTAATATCAGTTTGTCAACCATGAACGCTTTGCTTTGGATCTCCGTAATGTACGGCTTTTCTTTTGATTTTTTTTCGATTTAGCGGTACTTTAAAAAAAAGGTAGAAAAAAAAAAAAAAAAGAGAAAGATTTAATGAAATGGAACGGAGGTGACAGCTTCCAGGACCCCGGTACTCTACGCGGCGCGCGGTACGAGTGGGAGACCGAAGGTTCTTAATGCAGAGTTTACAGAGCATGAAAGGAAGACAGATCTATGATTAGGGGACGGCGGCGGGGGCCAAACGGGTTAAACTCAGAAAACTAAATGGGATAAAAAGAAAAAAAAAAAAGGAAATCAGGATATTGCGGCTGTCAAATAAAATTAACAGCAAATGTTTCACTAAAGCTCGGGGCATCGTCAGCCATTTAAAAAATAAAATAAAAAATAAATGCAAAAAAATAAAAAAAATATATACAAATTATTTCACCAGGTATTCAAAAAGAGGGTGTTTATTTTAAAAATTGCTATATAAATAATGTGATTATTTACTAACCTGCAGGGCTTGAATCTCAGGTGCCCCCCCCTCTCCCTAAATTACACCCTTGTCTCAGCCCCCCCCTCTTCTAGAAAATACAGAACCAAAATATCATGTTCTGGTGCCAAGTAATCTTATAGAATATGTTAACGACGACTAGAAAGACAGCTAGATGGACCCACACCCCTCCAAAGCAATAGATCCCTCTTCAACAACAAAAGACCCCCCCCCCCACCAGCAACAGACCCCCCCCCCCACCAGCAACATTAGATATACCCCAGCAACAATAGACCCCCTTCCCCCCAGTAGAAACAACAGACTACCCACCAGCAGCATTAGATATACCCCAGCAACCATACAACCCATCTCCCTCCCACCAGCAACAACATGACCCCAACAAGGAGCAATCGATACCCCACCAGCAGCAACATATGCCCTTCCCCAGTAACAATAGACCTCTCAGCAACAACGGATCATTGCCCCACGGCAACAGCAGATCCTCCCCTAGTAACAACAGACCACCCACCCCATAATAGACCCCCTCACAATGCAACAGCAGATCCCCCAGCAATAATAGATCCCACCACACGGCCAGGCATCCCCAGCAGCCAGCATCAATAGATACCCACAGTAACAATAGACCTCCCCCTTTCAGAAATGACAAATCCTCCAACAGCAGCAACAACCCCCTCCCCCCAAAGTAACAATAGACCCATCAGCAACAAAAGATCATTCCCCAGCAACAGCAGATCCCTCCCCCAGAAACCACAGATACCTCCCCCAGAAACAACAGATCCCTCCCCCAGAAACAACAGATTCCTCCCAGCAACAACAGATCCCTCCCCCAGAAACAACAGATCCCTCCCCCAGAAACAACAGATCCCTCCTCCAGAAACAACAGATCCCTTCTCCAGAAACAACAGACCCCCCTCATAGGAACACTAGACCCCCCTCCCCCACACTGCAACATCATATCCCCCAAGTAACAATAGATCCCACTGCATGCCCAGGCATCCCCAGCAGCCACTGTCCAGCAGTCAGCAACAATAGACCCCCTTCCAGAAACAACAAATCCCCACTAGCAGCAACAGACCCTTCCTTCAGTAAGAATAGACCCCTCAGCAACAACAGATACCTCATAGCAACAACATATCCTCCCCCCAGCAACAACATATCCTCCTCAAACAACAGATCCTCCCCCGAGCAACAACATATCCTCCCCGAGCAACAACAGATCCTCCCCGAGCAACAATAGATCCTCCCTGAGCAACAACAGACACCCACTCCCCCCACACTGCAACAGCATATCCACCAAGCAACAATAGATCCCACAGCATGCCCAGGCACCCCTTGCCAGTACAGAGAGATGATCCGCACACACGTTGATGCTCTTAAAAAAAATAAAAAAAAGATTAAGTGTGCAAATGCAGATCAGTTGACGGGTTTCAGCCTATGAGGGCTTAGTCATAACTACATTTAGACCCCTTGCCACCAGTACACACCTTCAGTGCTGGCGGTGCTGGAACCACCAAAAGAGAGCTTGCAACCCATGTGAGCATCTACTAAAAATGGTCACATTGTCTCAAACATTAGAGACCCCCCCCCCCCATGAAAAGCACCCGGGTCTACTGCCAAATATTACCAGGAGATGATTAAACAGAGCCGAGCTTTAGGAGGATCTATGAATTATATATTATACAATCTCCAGCTTTATTCCGAAGCCAATGGCCAGTCAGCAAGTTCTTTGTAGCAGATTCAATTTTTTCCCCTCCATCTTCTTTCACTTCTGAGTCTGGAAATCCTATTTCTGGGGAGATGAAGTCACAAAGCATCCAGAATGTAATCAATTATCCCAAACGCTGAACTGATGGCCCATGGTGTGTTAGGAGTTAATCTACAAGTGTAGTGAGTAGAGGAATGATGTATGAATAAGGACTTGTTATTCCACACCGCAATCGCACTTTTCTTCCACCGCGGCGGGGAAAATGGGAGAATTAGCTTTGGATTGTAGATAGATAGGTAGATGGGAAGTGATAGAGACTTGTAGAAGGCGAGATTTTCCCATAACTTTGTATCCCAACAGGAAGCAAAAAGGTAAAAATTTAATGGGGACACAGATTAGAAAAAAAACAAAAAAAAAACAACCAATAGAGGTAACCCTTCCATATTGTCTGCTCTGGAGAGTCACTTCTTACTGGTGGACAGCTCTACGGTATTATTCATTTTTCCTAAAGAGCACACAGTGGACCAATCCACAATAACACCCTACCCATTTCACCAGGTTTCCATGTGCATTTCACTTGGTTCCCATACCCCCAATGCTTGGTTCCCCCGGCTCCCCCAACACTCGGCTCCCCCAACACTCGGCTCCCCGGCTCCCCCAACACTCGGCTCCCCCAACACTTGGCTCCCCCAACACTCGGCTCCCCGGCTCCCCCAACACTCGGCTCCCCCAACACTCGGCTCCCCCAACACTCGGCTCCCCCAACACTCGGCTCCCCGGCTCCCCCAACACTCGGTTCCCCCAACACTCGGCTCCCCGGCTCCCTGGCTCCCCCAACACTCGGTTCCCTGGCTCCCCCCCAACACTCGGTTCCCCGGCTCCCCCAACACTCGGCTCCCTGGCTCCCCCAACACTCGGCTCCCTGGCTCCCCCAACACTCGGTTCCTCGGCTCCCCCAACACTCGGTTCCCCGGCCCCCCCCAACACTCAGTTCCCTGGCCCCCCCAACACTCAGTTCCCTGGCCCCCCCAACACTCAGTTCCCTCCCCCCCCCAACACTCGGTTCCCTGGCCCCCCCCAACACTCGGTTCCCTGGCCCCTAATGCTTGGTTCCCATATCCATAATGCTTGGTTCCCATTATCTATAACACTTGGTTCTTATACCGATTTCACTTTACTAATTTTACTTGGTTCCCATAACCATATCACTTGGTTGCCTTACCCGTACCTCACTTGGTTGCCTTACCCGTACCTCACTTGGTTGCCTTACCCATGTCTCACCTGGTTCCCCTTACCCATGTCTCACCTGGTTCCCCTTACCCGTATCTCACCTGGTTCCCTTACTTGTATCTCACCTGGTTTCCCTTACCCGTATCTCACCTGGTTCCCCTTACCCGTGTCTCACCTGGTTCCCCTTACCCGTGTCTCAATTGGTTCCCTTACTTCATAACTTGCCTCCCATTCACTTGGTTCCCATACCCCCATTTGCGGAGGATCACGGATTATAAAATTCCTGGAGAGTGGGGACTGGGTGCGATGGTTAGGATGAGAAACACGGACAACGTGTTACATAACTGGAAGATCCTCACTCCCTCTGATCACCAAGTAAGGTATATTTTCCTCTAAGAGTCGTCTTTATTCCCGTCTGATATTAACTCGATCTGACATTTATACAGAGCAAGAAATTCCCCCAAACCTTAGGCCTCAGCTTAGATTACACTCCAGCTGGCTTCCTTCCAAAGTGAGTCAGGCGAAGTCCGGGATCCCGCTCACATATTCAGCGCTGATTTAATAGTTTGGAAATAGAAAATGGACGATTCGTGGTGAAGCGGCGTCCAGCTCCATCACAATGGATTGAAGCTGACCTGCAGGATTCAGAGATGTTTTGTAGACAATAGAAAACCAAAGTACTCCGCAGTTCTGATGTTCAATAAACAGCCCCTCCCTGTCTGAAGCGAATGCTTGACCCCCCATGTATCCATCTCTCAGCTCTCCGGAGATCCTGATAATTAATGCCTTCTAGTCTCGGGATTGCCAGAGGATGAACGGAGGTGAATGACTGTCCGTATTCTACCTGGCTGCCAGCCACAGTCCGTTCCCCCGGGAGGCTGGAGCCGCCTGCCGCTTGCTCTGAGAGTTGACCCCGGGGCACCTCTGCTTAACACCGGAGACGGCGGCCGATAATTCAAAACTCGTGGTGCTCAGGCCTACCGTCTGCATGGCGAGGTGCAGCAACGTCTCTTCTAAAAAAGGTACAAATCCGTTCACAGAAGAAGCAAGAAGATGAATGGGAAATCCAAGAATCAATCCAAGTGTTATTATTAGAGAATATACGGGATTAACCGAGGACTTTTGCTTTGGGCCTGTGGGGGGGAGGGGGGGGGGATTCACTGAAACTGGAAACGACCGCTGTGCATGGGAGCCAATCAGCTTCCAGGTTTTATTGTTAAAGCTTCATTAAGCACGGTGAAGCTTTGGTTACCTTGCACAGCTGCACCAGATTTTGCGCTGTCCAGTTTTAGTAAATAAAGCCCTGTGAGCTTTCCTTCCATTTGAAATGACTTTTCTTTCACTTTTTGTGTGCAACAATCAGTATTTTTTTTGCTAGAAAATCACTTCGAACCCCCCCCCCACACAAATGTTTTTATAGAGAGAGAGAGAGAGAGAGAGAGAGAGAGAGAGAGAGAGAGAGAGAGAGAGAGAGAGAGAGAGAGAGAGAGAGAGAGAGAGATAAATAAAGAAAAATAATGAGAAAACGAAAGAAAGAACGAGAAAGATAACGAGAGGAAAAAAAGAGAGAAAGAACGAGGGAGAGAGAGAGAGAGAAAGAGAAAGAAAAAGAAAGAGAACAAGAGAAAAAAAAAGAGAAATAGCGAGAGAGAGAGAGAGAGAGAGAGAGAGAGAGAGAGAGACAGAGAGAGAGAGAGAGAGAGAGAGAGAGAGACAGAGAGACAGAGAGACAGAGAGATAAATAAAGAAAAATAATGAGAGAAAACGAAAGAAAGAACGAGAAAGATAACGAGAGGAAAAAAAGAGAGAAAGAACGAGGGAGAGAGAGAGAGAGAGAGAGAGAGAAAGAGAAAGAAAAAGAAAGAGAACAAGAGAAAAAAAAAGAGAAATAGCGAGAGAGAGAGAGAGAGAGAGAGAGACAGAGAGAGAGAGAGAGAGACAGAGAGAGAGAGAAAGAGAAAGAACGAGAGGAAAAAAAGAGCAAGAGTGAGAGAGAGAAAAAAAGAGAAATAACGAGAGAGAGAAAGAGAAATAACGAGAGAGAGAGAGAGAGAGAGAGAGAGAGAGAGAGAGAGAAAGAAAGATAACGAGAGAGAGAGAGAGAGAGAGAGAGAGAGAGAGAGAAAGAAAGAAAGATAACGAGAGAGAGAGAGAGAGAGAGAGAGAGAGAGAGAGAGAGAGAGAGAGAGAGAGAAAAGAGAAAAAAAAAAGAAGAATGAGAGAGAGAGAGAGAGAGAGAGAGAGAGAGAGAGAGAGAGAAACAAAAAGAACAAGAGAGAGAGAAAGAACGAGAGAGAGAGAGAGAGAGAGAGAGAGAGAGAGAGAGAGAGAGAGAGAGAGAGAGAGAGAGGAAAAAAGAGAAAAAACGAGAGAGAAAGAAAGAACGAGAGAGAGAAAGAACGAGAGAAAGAGAACGAGAGAGAGAGAATGAGAATGAGAAAGAGAGAGAGAGAGAGAGAGAGAGAGAGAGAGAAAGAACGAGAGAGAGAGAGAGAGAGAGAGAGAGAGAGAGAGAGAGAGAGAGAGAGAGAGAGAGAGAGAGAGAGAGGAAAAAAGAGAAAAAACGAGAGAGAAAGAAAGAACGAGAGAGAGAAAGAACGAGAGAAAGAGAACGAGAGAGAGAGAATGAGAATGAGAAAGAGAGAGAGAGAGAGAGAGAGGAAAAAAGAGAAAGAACGAGAGAGAGAGAGAAAGAACGAACGAGAGAAAGAGAACGAGAGGAAAAAAAAGAGAAAGAACGAGAGAGAGAGAGAGATAGAGAAAGAATGAGAGATAACGAAAAATAGAATCCCAGTATATATAAAATAATAATATACAAAGTGGTCGGTGGGAAGCAGGCCCTGACTGGCCATAGTGCATACCAGACACATGCCCGGTGGGCCACATGTCACATCCCCCCCCCAGTGTAACATGCAGGGGGTCCAGAACTGTTAGGGGGGGTCTGTGTAATGTAAAGGGGTCCAGAGGTGCGGTGCTATGTAATGTAAAGGGGTCCAGAGGTGCAGTGCTATGTAATGTAAAGGGGTCCAGAGGTGCAGGGTGCTGTGTAATGTAAAGGGGTCCAGAGGTGCAGGGTGCTGTGTAATGTAAAGGGGTCCAGAGGTGCAGGGTGCTGTGTAATGTAAAGGGGTCCAGAGGTGCAGGGTGCTGTATAATGTAAAGGGGTCCAGAGGTGCAGGGTGCTGTATAATGTAAAGGGGTCCAGAGGTGCAGAGTGCTATATAATGTAAAGGGGTTCAGAGCTGCAGGGTGCTGGAAGCCCACATCCCATCATTAGCCGCCTCTGCTGCCGAGCCCCCCCCCCCTGGGCTACTCAGTCTAAAATGCCTGGGCCTATTTTTTGTCCCACTCCGGGCCTGGTGGGAAGCTTCAGAATGACAAAGCTGTTTTTATTACAAATTACGTGAGCAGACTGCAGTTCCTCTTTAAGATCTACAAATCTTTCACATCACACACGTCCACTGAAGTCCATCCATTTCTCGCCACGCGATGAGACCCACCACCAATTGTACAGCTCTCAGGTCTCCAGAGATATACCGTATATAGGACACTACTAGCACCAGGATACAGGGGGGAGGCCACATTTCACAAAACCCCCCACAAGAGCTTTCTGTTCTCTGTTGCGTTTAATTCAACCGCCATCAATCATTCTTATACAAGACAAATGTAATGCAAGCTCCAGATCTGTCAGCGGTTGAAGAACTAGTGATTTACATAACGTTGGCTCTCCCAGGACCAGGAAAGCCTGATGGACGACGCTACATTAAAAAGGGATACTAAAAACACACACACAGTGTAAGTTGTATTGTCCCTTCTATTTCTGTATGGAGATCACGGCTCTGTAATTATTTTAATTAAGAAAACTAAAATCCAAGTACCGTACATTTTTCCTAATGGATATCCAGCTGTCACATGACCCGGCTCTCTCCCAGCCCGTCTGCAGGGAAACATAAGCAGGAGGAGCTTCCAGTCCTCTACTACTGGTCACATGAACCGGCTCTCTCCCAGCCTGTCTGCAGGGAAACCTAAGCAGGAGGAGCTTCTAGTCCTCTACTACTGGTCACATGACCCGGCTCTCTCCCAGCCTGTCTGCAGGGAAACCTAAGCAGGAGGAGCTTCTAGTCCTCTACTACTGGTCACATGACCTGGCTCTCTCCCAGCCTGTCTGCAGGGAAACATAAGCAGGAGGAGCTTCCAGTCCTCTACTACTGGTCACATGACCTGGCTTTCTCCCAGCCTGTCTGCAGGGAAACCTAAGCAGGAGGAGCTTCTAGTCCTCTACTACTGGTCACATGTTAACCACTTAAGACCCAGACCAATATGCAGGTAAAGGGACCTGGTCCCTTTTTGCGATTCAGGACTGCGTCGCTTTAAATGACAATTGCGCCGTCGTGCGGCGTGGCTCCCAAACAAAATTGGCGTTCTTTTTTTCCCCCCACAAATAGAGCTTTCTTTTGGTGGTATTTGATCACCTCTGCGGTTTTTATTTTTTGCGCTATAAACAAAAATTGAGCGACAATTTTGAAAAAAATGCAATATTTTTAACTTTTTGCTACAATAAATATCCCCCAAAAATATATAACAAAACATTTTTTTCCTCAGTTTAGGCCGATACGTATTCTTCTACCTAAAAAATCGCAATAAGCGTTTATTGATTGGTTTGCTCAAAATTTATAGGGTCTACAAAATAGGGGATAGTTTTTTTGCATTTTTACTAATAATTTTTTTTTTACTACTAATGGCGGCGATCATCGATTTTTTTCGTGACTGCGACATTATGGCGGACACATCGGGCAATTTTGACACACTTTTGGGACCATTGTCATTTTCACAGCAATTTTTTTTATAAAAATGTACCGATTACTGTGAAAATGACAATTGCAGTTTAGGAGTTAACCACTAGGTGGTGCTGAAGGGGTTAGGCGTGACCTCATATGTGTTTCTACCTGTAGGGGGGCGGGGCTGGACATCTGACGTCATTGATCCTCGTTCCCTATATCAGGGAACAGACGATCAATGACATTGCGGTTGGGTGGAGCTAGTTTTCCAGCTGCGGAGGCGGCGCGCTCTGTATCCCGGGGCAGCCGCGGCACGTTCTGACATCACTGGTTGCTAGGCGCCGGGCGATTCTAGCAACCAGTGCAGTTGAGTGAGTGTCGTTCCACAGCTTTGGCGTCCCTTCTCTTAGCCCCCCGGGCAAGTGGGGCCCCCGGGCAACTTCCCACTGTGTGCCCATGCGAAAAGTCGGCCCTGTTGGCCGGCACCTGTCATTTTAGTTTGGGTAACATTTACATTTTGGACTGAGGTGCCTCGACATGTTCCATACGAATATTAGGGCTCCACGACTGAAAGAAGGTTGAGAAATGCTGCATCAGAAGAACAAAGATCAGAATTGTCCATCTAGGGTATTTTTCAGTCAATCTCTACAGATTTGAAAGCTGGACAGTGAACAAGAAATGAAAAGTATTAATACTTTTGAACTTTAAGTTTGAAGAGTTCTAAAAATATTGCAGAGGAAAAAAAAAAAAAACATATGGATCCTTCAACAAAATCAAGCCCGACCTTTCACTAGAAGCCCAGATGACTAGACTGAAGCCGTCTGCTTTTGGGCATTTTATAAAAAGACCTAACTCACTGCTTAAAAAAACTAATTATGTTTGGAGAAGTTGAAAAAAAAAAAAAAAAAAAAAAAAAAGAAGAAAGGAGGACGACCAGCAAAAAAAAAGGATAAATACAGCCACAGAACACATGAACTGGAGGACCTAGAAAACATGTTCCGGAGAAACACCATTAATGTGGTTGCCAGGAATGGACATCAACTACTTGATGGAAGTTAAATTTTTTTTTATAGGAATACACCTGTTCAATTGCTTGGTAACACAAATTGCTAATCAGCCAATGACATGGCAGCATCTCAATGTATATACCATAAGATACCCCTTGTATTGTGACCCCACTACATCCCTGATACCCCCTACACTGTGACCTCTCTACATCCCTTCCTTCGAGTCCCGAGCATTCAAGCTGCATGGGGCGGGGTCAGGGCATCACTGTCACTCTGACCCTGCCCCTCCCTGCTAGCTGTGAAGTAATAGGTATCATTCTGCAAAGCACGGTGCAATGCTGCCAGCCTGCCTCCCCTGTGTATCCATCACTCTCAGTGCCATCACAGGGGCCCCCAATTTCGGGGCAGCGTGGGCTCAAGGACCAGCTGCTTTGGGGAAGTGCAGGGGCCCCCCCATGCAGCAGGGGCCCCTGGGTAGTGCCCTCTCATTAAGACAGCCCTGCTGCCCTGACACTATGCCATGAAGAATGAAGGCAAAAGGGAGGTCCAATCCGGTACTGGCAAGGTGGACCTAATAAAGTGTCCGGCGGTGAGTGCAAGTGGTCAAAACCTTTCAGTTTGCAACGTAGATGTAAGAGAATAAAGAACGCAGGGATAAAAGTTGAGCGTTTCCTGGTTTTTAACAAACACAAGTACATTTGAACATTAGATGTAAATGGAATTGGTCTGATAGAACGTATGTATGAAAACCGCTGATGATATCATGGTGGCATCTACAGAGACGTCGCCTCTTTGCAGGCACTTCGGGGTCGGTCCATTAAATGTCTGGACGGTCTGGAAGAGGAGAGCGAGTGATTGCTAAACACATTACACATGAATGAGAATGTATGCTTTCCTCTTTGCATTCTCCTCTCATTAGAGGGGGGGCAGCCGCGCTCCGGAGGGAGCTGGGAGGCAGCTTTGACACGGATGATCTGGCAGGAGAGAACCGAGCCACTCTGGAAAGCGCCGGGGCCCTCTTCTTTCCGCTGATGGATGGAGAGAGGCCGCTTCCGCACTAAACTTTTAATAAAGCATAACGAGGCATGGCATTGTAAAATATTCCCTTTTTAATTCAGAGCTCCCGCGAGACTGGGCTGGTGGCGGTTGGCGACACGCGGCGAGCTGTCCTGGCAGCCTAGTCATCCTTGGCGACAAAATGTCTGTTTAACCCGTTTCCTGCTGGGCATGCCGAGCCGGGAGCAATAAACAAAATCGAAACGGCTAAATGCCCTCCTAAGAGGTGAAGCGGAGCATGGCGGCACTAGCGATGTACGCCTGGGAGACCGCCCGGGCGCATTATTTATGACTAATCATTTATGGTCAGTCAGCGCTGGCATGCAATATGGCTGCCAGAGGATTGCTGAAGCGACGTTGGCCAAAGTGGTTCTATTTAAAGGGCAACTCCAGCCAAAAATCACTCAGCCAATGTTCCATCAATGTACGCCGGTGGTCCACCCGCGTCGGCTTTGTGATATGGTTGGGTGGCATCAAGAGGAGGCCAAAAACGCAAAAAAAAAATCTGCAATTGTAGAGATCGGGGAAGGAGGGGCGAAGAGAAGCTTTGTTGGCAGACCTACCCGATCGATTCTTCTCTGCTTGAACAGTTACCCCTGTCACAGTGACGGCCCGCAGAGAACATAATGGAGGGAATTTACTAAAACTGGAGCAGCTGTGCACACTAACCAATCAGCTTCCAACTTTTACACTCATATTTAGGGTGCAACATGGTGCAAATCTTTGCCTGCGTGCTACCCCCTCCTAACCGTTGTACTACATAAGTTACATACTCCTGACCCTTGCACTTCTGTACGCTAAATAAATACTCTTGACCCCCGAAATGTATATATTACCCACTTCTGACCCTTGTGCACTCTGTATAATAATCAAGTCTGACCCCTGAACTCTGTACATTACCCATTCCTCCTGACCCCTGAACTCTGTAAAGGACCCATTCCTCCTGACCCCTGAAATTTGTACATTACCCATTCCTCCTGACCCCTGAATTTGTACATTACCCATTCCTCCTGACCCCTGAACTCTGTACATTACCTATTCCTCCTGACCCCTGAACTCTGCACATTACCCATTCCTCCTGACCCCTGAACTTTGTACATTACCCATTCCTCCTGACCCCTGAACTCTGTACATTACCTATTCCTCCTGACCCCTGAACTCTGTACATTACCCATTCCTCCTGACCCCTGCACTCTGTACATCACCTACTCTGACCCCTAAACTCTGTAAAGGACCCATTCCTCCTGACCCCTGAAATTTGTACGTTATCCATTCCTGACACCCCTCAACCCAAACTATGTAAGTTACCCACTCCTGACCCCAGCACTTTGTACATTACCTACTACTGACCCCCATTCCTGACCCCCCCAGAACTAAGTATATTACCCACTTCTGACTCCTGCACTCTGTACATTACTAACTCCTGACCCCTTAACTTTGTACATTACCCACTCATCAGCCCTGCATTCTATATTACATACTTCTGACACCTGCATTTTGTACCTTGTATACGCCAGACACCCGCACTATGTACGTTGCATACTTCTAACCCCCTGTTCTCTGTACCAGTTTGAAATCGCTTGCACGGTTACAGCAATCTTGCTGCACCAAAATGTCTCCAAGTCTCGCACTGCTTTCAGGTTAAGGGTGGGGGAGGTCGGGCTCAGACCCTGGCCCCGTCAGGTAGTGGGAGGGAGCTCAGTCAGCTAGGCTGTATGGGGGCCCCCATGATTTCTAATGGCGGTCCTGCCTACAGGTACGGTATATACAAAAGCAGGACCAATGCAACTATGAAAAAAAAATATCCAACCCCTGCGATTCTTCTTGAAATGCGACTGGATAGATTACATGCAAGTGAAGCAGAAAACTCCACTGAATGAGCCCAAGCCGCAGAAAACTCAAGTCCTTTTCATACCGAAAAATACACACACGACACTTCCAGCAACCGGCGCCCTCGTGCCCTCTCTAGACAGCCATAGCTTGCTGAAAGCCACCCGCTCCCGCTACTGGATTGAATACATCAAGTGATATGCGAGGCGAGGCAGATGGGAGCTTAACGCCTTTCCATACAGAGGATGCAATTACACGGGAAAAAAATATAAGAAAACAGCACTTTTGATGTGACATTCCTCCGAGCTATTTATATTCCGGAGTTGGCAGGTTTGGCAGACAGCGAATGCAGACTTTACGCCGAGGCGAGGCGGGAAGCATAGTGATTGCGTGCGCCTGTCGCACTGTTTGTGCTTCTCGCATGAAGACGGGGTCACCGGGTGAGGTGTACAAAGACGGCAGGCGGCACGGACACAATAATGTCGCCAACAGCTTTGCGACCATGCGGCTATCCAACGGGTAAAATTACACCGAGCTCGCCGCTGGTTTTTACAGATTTTTGTTCCCTTTTCCCATCGCTAAGAGCCCCAAGCTTACTGATCATACATGTTAGCACTCAGTTTAAAAAAAAAAAAAAAAAAACATACATATATACACACACACACACAATAATGTATTTTGATCAATAATATGTACATGTTTTTCTTTAATTCCTTAGTTACATGACAATCCTATCTATTTACCACTTGATTATACAATAAGAGCTCCTGAAAAAGTGGCTAAACCCACGAAACATGTTGAGCAATAACCAAGTATTTTCTGTGGATGTTTTCAATGTTATATTGGGAAGCGATAGGATGTAACAAGGTCCCTTCATGATTGTCATGATTTATTCTTCTTTTCTACGAATATGTTAAAATGTGTAATTTTGTAATAAAATCTTTTTGTAATTTCTTAAATCTGACTGTATCATCAGTTAATATACGATACCTCAAAAGTCCACACACAGCCTCTTCCCAATTCTTACCTTTCCTTTCGATGAGATGAAGTTACCACTCATAACATTTTCGTACATACACAGCATCTCTCCCTCTCGTTCTCGTCCTCTCCCTCTCCCTCGGTCTCTCTCCCTCGGTCTCTCGTTCTCTCTCCCTCTCGTTCTCTCTCTCTCCCTCTCGTTCTCTCTCTCTCCCTCTCGTTCTCTCTCTCTCCCTCTCGTTCTCTCTCTCTCCCTCTCGTTCTCTCTCTCTCCCTCTCGTTCTCTCTCTCTCCCTCTCGTTCTCTCTCTCTCCCTCTCGTTCTCTCTCTCTCCCTCTCGTTCTCTCTCTCTCGTTCTCTCTCTCTCTCGTTCTCTCTCTCTCTCTCGTGTTCTCGTTCTCTCTCTCTCTCTCGTGTTCTCGTTCTCTCTCTCTCTCTCGTGTTCTCTCTCTCTCTCTCTCTCGTGTTCTCTCTCTCTCTCTCTCTCGTGTTCTCTCTCTCTCTCTCTCGTGTTCTCTCTCTCTCTCGTGTTCTCTCTCTCGTGTTCCCTCTCTCTCTCTCTCGTGTTCTCTCTCTCTCTCTCGTGTTCTCTCTCTCTCTCTCGTGTTCTCTCTCTCTCTCTCGTGTTCTCTCTCTCTCGTGTTCTCTCTCTCTCTCTCTCGTGTTCTCTCTCTCTCTCTCTCTCTCTCTCTCGTGTTCTCTCTCTCGTGTTCTCTCTCTCTCTCTCTCTCGTGTTCTCTCTCTCTCTCTCTCGTGTTCTCTCTCTCTCTCTCGTGTTCTCTCTCTCTCTCTCGTGTTCTCTCTCTCTCTCTCTCGTGTTCTCTCTCTCTCATTCTCTCTCTCTCTCTCATTCTCTCTCTCTCTCTCTCTCGTGTTCTCTCTCTCTCTCGTGTTCTCTCTCTCTCTCTCGTGTTCTCTCTCTCTCATTCTCTCTCTCTCTCTCTCTCGTGCTCTCTCTCTCTCTCTCATTCTCTCTCTCTCTCTCGTGCTCTCTCTCTCTCTCTCTCGTGCTCTCTCTCTCTCTCTCTCGTGCTCTCTCTCTCTCTCTCTCGTGCTCTCTCTCTCTCTCTCGTGCTCTCTCTCTCTCTCTCGTGCTCTCTCTCTCTCTCTCTCGTGCTCTCTCTCTCTCTCTCGTGCTCTCTCTCTCTCTCTCTCGTGCTCTCTCTCTCGTGCTCTCTCTCTCGTGCTCTCTCTCTCGTGCTCTCTCTCTCGTGCTCTCTCTCTCGTGCTCTCTCTCTCGTGCTCTCTCTCTCTCTCTCGTGCTCTCTCTCTCTCTCGTGCTCTCTCATTCTCTCTCTCTCTCTCGTGCTCTCTCATTCTCTCTCTCTCTCTCGTTCTCTCTCTCTCTCTCTCTCTCTCGTGCTCTCTCTCGTGCTCTCTCTCGTGCTCTCTCTCGTGCTCTCTCTCGTGCTCTCTCTCGTGCTCTCTCTCGTGCTCTCTCTCTCTCTCTCGTGCTCTCTCTTTCTCTAGCTGATTGGCTACCATGCACATCTGCACCAGATTTAGCATGTTCCAGTTTTAGTAAATCAACACCTCAGGCCCAAAGTCATTGGTTAATATTCTCTCTCTCTCTCTCTATATATATATATATACACACACATTTGCTTGCACATGATTGGGTGATGGAAGTCAGCAGAGATGTTTTTCATTCCCTGAGCTCTGGAGAAAGATGTCCTGCAAAATTAACCATCCATTTGTCTTTAAGAAATCAACTGCAAGTGTCTCCATCATCTGATCATACTCCGTATATTTTTACCTTTTGTGTTCTCAAATTTGGCTAAGACATTCTCTGAAAGGAGCGGAGAATGGTTTGGTGGGCCGTGCCTACACAAATCCATTGGGGCTTGCTTACACAAATCCATTGGGCCGTTCCCTACGCAAATCCACTGGGCCGTTCCCTACGCAAATCCACTGGGCCGTTCCCTACGCAAATCCACTGGGCCGTTCCCTACGCAAATCCACTGGGCCGTTCCCTACGCAAATCCACTGGGCCGTTCCCTACGCAAATCCACTGGGCCGTTCCCTACGCAAATCCACTGGGCCGTTCCCTACGCAAATCCACTGGGCCATACCTAAGAAAATCAATTGGGGCTTGCTTACACAAATCCACTGGGCCGTGCCTATACAAATCCATTGGGCCGTGCCTATACAAATCCATTGGGCTGTGCCTATACAAATCCACTGGGCCGTGCCTATACAAATCCACTGGGCCGTGCCTATACAAATCCACTGGGCCGTGCCTATACAAATCCACTGGGCCGTGCCTATACAAATCCACTGGGCCGTGCCTATACAAATCCACTGGGCCGTGCCTATACAAATCCATTGGGCCATGCCTAAGCAAATCTATTGGGGCCAAGCCTACGCAAATGTATTGAATCATGCCTATACAAATCATTTAAAATGGTTGGAATGGTTACTTGCCTTCCATTGTAGGACATAATAATAGGCACAAACTCAAGTAGTACAAGCAATTGACCAGCAGCTGGTTAACGGCCAAGTTCACCTTTGCCAGAAAATAGTATATGCAGTCCAGAGACCCCAGTTGGCATAAAAAAAATAAACTTTGTAAATGTTCATAAATGTTATTGTTATACCTGTAGGACGAAGAGTGACCAATGGTTTTCAAAATGTTATCATAAGATCGTCTATGGTTAAAAATGTTATAAATCCCGGAGCTTGGCCATCTCCTCCATACCTCACCTACCATGGTAACAAGGCAAATGTACTGCTGGCTTTGCCCAAGCAGCCGCTGAAGTCCATTGAATGGCCTTTATGCTGTATCGTTCCCTCTTGCTGGAAGGCTTTCATCAGTTGAGCGGTCGAAAAAAAAAAAAAATACATAATGAAAAAAAAAAAAAAAAAAAAAAACAAGCCAAACACAATTTCCACATTAATGAGTAAACCGTATTAACGAGCAAGGCCTTTTCTATTACAACACATCGTTCCATGCAAATTCATTTGTACAAATTATGTAAATGTCTTTTCTCCCCTGTGTTATCCACCTCATTGTGGTCACAGGCTCTGCGGAGACGGGGAAAAAAAAAAAAAAACACAACAACAACGCGCATTTAGGAAACAGCCCCAAGGGGTGGAAGACTGCGGATTGAGCAAAGTGTCTAGCCAATTAAAGGCCTCCTGGGCTGCGTGAATGGAGATACGGTTTGTTCTTGCGACTTGCGATAAGCAAATGTTTCCCGTTATATGCAAACAAGAAGGGGGATTTACATAGGAATCACTTACCAGAGTCTGGCCAAGTTTAATTGAATTTTTTTAAACTTAAGTATACTTTTTTTCTTTTAATTTACAGTCATTAAAGAAAAAAAGTTGTACTGAAGGAAATATGGACTGTATGTGGTTATTGCAGATGACCACCTTCAAAACTTTGCTTCACTGAACAGAAATCATAAGTTCAGACTTCTCTTGTTTCAGGGTCACTGCTTAAAGTTCTGAAACCAAGAACTGGGAATTCCAATTTTTCCACGCAGTGTTTCAAAGAGATCGGGCCAGAAGTGGAGAAGTAGTGTCCAATACGGTACATCCCCTTGTCTATCCACCATTGGAATGATTTGATGCCCATGCCTATACCGAATTGAGGGTTATGAAAGATGTGAGCTAGTAGGCGTACGTCAGATGTCAGCGAAGGGAGGCGTTTCATGTCATCCCATAATTTAATGGAATGGGACAGCACAAACATGCGTTGAGAAGATGCACCTTCTCTATCCAAGAGTGGTCACCAGAACAAGACTCAAAGGGAATTCTTCCAATGGAAACACTACTTCTAGTGACACTGACTACCATTGATTTTCCTCACTTTGGAAGGATTTTCCCTCCTCAATTTTTAATGATGATATGGAACAGGGCGTGAATGGGAAACTCCCAAATGGGACACAGATGTCTTAAAAAAAAAAAAAAAAAAAAAAAAAAAAGAGTCATAACCCTCCCTTACTCCGTCCAAAACAAAAGATAGTTTTGCCTTTGGTTCTATTTTCAGGACAAATGTCATTGGAAATCTTGGTTATGTAAAGTAATGGTCTTTGTGTCTTCCATACCCAACAAGGTCTGGTCAACCTATGAGCAGCGCTGATTCTTGGCCTAGGCCGGCAAGGCCTAGGGTGGCAATTTGTGGGGGCGACAAAAAAGCCCCCCCACCACATGAAGATAAGCCTATCACCTCCTCTCGAGTCCAGACGGCCGCACAAATACAGTCCCCATAAAGTGACTGGCAGGGGCGGTCTCCGCTTGGCTGTGCTTGAGCAGAGGGGTGGTCTCAGCTCACCTCTGCTCGGGAGGGGGGGGGGGTGGTTTACGCTCAGTTTGGCTTTGCTGAGGTGGAGCAGAAGCTTTGCTGAGGTGGAGCTGTGCTCGGGCGGGGGCGGTCTCCACTTGGTTGGGCTCAGCTAGGCTTGAATGGAGGGGCGGTCTAAGCTCACCTCAGCTCGGTTGTGCTGCTTGGGCAGGGGGCGGGTGGTCTTGACTCACCTCGGCTTGGCTGGGCTGGGCTCAGGTGGAGGGCACGGTCACAGTGATGCAGGTAATGATAACCGGCAAATGTATTAAAAGAAGGGCGATTATCATGTTAGAGAAGATGCAGCCTCTGACCATGTCCGCAGCCTCTGACCATGTCCGCAGCCTCTGACCATGTCTGCCCCCTGTATCGTGTCTGCAGTCTCTGACCAACTCGTGAGGTGGAGCTCTAAAAGGAAGAGGTGGAGCCTAAACAGGAAGGGATGTAGTTTACAGATGAAGGGGTGGGTCTTAAACAGAAAGGGGTGTGGCAAATTCAGATTGGGGGCACCCAATTTTAGTGTTGCCTAGGGCAGCACAAAACCAAAAAATACACCACTGCCTATGAGATAGTACTGACATAAGGTCCACCAACCCGTTTGACGTCTCCACCTTCCATGCTGCTTTAGAATTACACCCAGATTTTCCCTCATGTCCTTAGAAGCTTCAATGCACATTTCTGTCATTGTTCATTTATAGATTTTAACGCAAACACATGAAACACACATCACATACATACCGGGGAGTGATAGCTCGGTATATTATTCATGTGAGCCAGAAAGAGCAGATATAGGATTGGCTTTAAATAGCTGCGGTTCCTGCCCTGCCGGAGGGCTCCCCTGTCATTCCCTGACAGCCCGGCACTAGTGGGGTGAAAAGGAGTTTTTGTCATAGAGATCGAGACAGATTTGAACTCTGGGACCCATCTCCAAGCTTCAGCTAGCTGCCTGCCTCCTCCACTCTTCCCCCGATCGTTAATCCAATCTAGTTGTTGGCTTTTCTCCGGGTCTCCAGGTATGGAGATAAAACGACTCGGAGCCGAGAACCCTTCCCCGAAAGAGTGACCCAGATACACAATGACCGGACGAGAAAGGTCGAATGTAAAAAAAAAAAATCAAATATATATATATGAAGTCTGATCTGAAGGGGTGGGGTTGGAAGAGAACACGAAGGAGAAAGACAGCATGGAGAAAAAGAAAGAGAAAAGAAGAGATAAGAAGAGAAAATTGGGATTTACCGAAGCCCATGGAACTCATATGGAGGCTTGATGAAGATACCAATCCATATAACCCATGGTTTCGGGGCATGTTCTCATCCAATACGATAAATAATGCATGCATTAGCGTGTAATACATTAACTCTCATTCTTATGCATTTTCAGACAATGTGTGATGCGTCTTGTATCACCCCTTCCAGAGGGCTTTTAGGGAAAAAAAAAACAGAATGCATTAAAACTGCAACATTCAGGTCTTTTTTTGGTGCAGTGCAATGGAACAGCCTTTCCAGAAGATAAACGGCCAAATCAATGACTAAGAGGAAGAAGCTTTGCTATGGCCCATCTACTAGAAAGGAGGTCAAAATTACACCTGGCCTGCTACAAGGCTTTAAAAACAAAGGACAACCATCCCAAACTACACAATATTACCAAAAGTATTGGGACGCCTGCCTTTACATAAAAACTTTAATGGCATCCCAGTCTTAGTCGGTAGGGTTCAACATTGAGTTGGCCCACCCTTTGCAGCTATAACGGCTTCAACTCTTCTGGAAAGGTTTATTGTATTGGTTTTAGAAGCGAGGCTTCTCCTATTCATGTGCTAATGAACTTGTTGGACTGGTTCAAGGAGCTGTCCACAAGGTTTAGGAGTGTGTCTAGGCTTCTCCTATTCATGAGCTAATTAACTTGTTGGACTGGTTAAAGGAGCTGTCCACAAGGTTTAGGAGTGTGTGTAGGCTTCTCCTATTCATGAGCTAATGAACTTGTTGGACTGGTTCAAGGAGCTGTCCACAAGGTTTAGGAGCAAGTCTTTGGGAATGCTTGACCATTCTTCCGGAAGCGCATTTGTGAGGTCAGGCACAGATGTTGGACGAGAAGGCCTGGCTTCACAGTCTCTGCTCTAATTCATCCCATAGATGTTCTAACCCGCTCATCCATGTCTTTATGGACCTTGCTTTGTGCACTGGTTCAAATCATTTGGTGGAGAGGGGATTATGATGTGGGGGTTGTTTTTCAGGGGTTGGGCTTGGCCCCTTAGTTCCAGTGAAGGGAACTCCTTAAGGCGTCAGCATACAAAGACATATTGGACAATTTCATGCTCCCAACTTTGTGGGAACAGTTTGGGGGACGGCCCCTTCCTGTTCCAACATGACTGCGCACCAGAGCACAAAGCAAGGACCATAAAGACATGGATGAGCGAGTTTGGGGTGGAGGAACTTGACTGGCCTGCACAGAGTCCTGACCTCTGATGTGAAATAGGGCTCTGGTGTTATTGTTATGGGGTCTTCTGATGTGGGGGGTGGGGAGACTGGTGTGAAGGGGGGCTATGAGGCAAAAGGAAGGCCAATCACGATGGGGGGGGGGGCTTCTTATATGGGGAGTGGGGTAGAACTATGTCAAACAGGACTTTGATGTTATGGGGGGGGGGGGGCTCGGATGTGGGAGGTGGGGGAGACTAGCATGTAAAAGAGGGGGTTGAATATGATGTGAAGGGGGGGGGCTTATTTTGCAAAAGGAAGGACTATGGTGTCAAACAGGGCTCTGATTTTATGGGAGGCTTCTGATGTGAAAGGGGACACACTGATAAAATAAGGGGACACTGATGGTATTGGCGGGGGGGGGGGATTCTGATGTGAAAGGGGGACTTTGAAGTGATGGGGGGGGCTTCCGATACAACAGGGAAGATTTCTAATGTGATGCAAAAGGGGGCTTCTGATATCAAGTTATTTTTTGGAGTGTTTACTCATTTATAAAACAGTTTTTTTTTTACGGCCCACAAATATCTATAAAATACACAATGTGCCCCCCCCCCCCCTTCGTACAGAGAAGTCTGGAGACCCGTGTGCTAGAAGGACAAGCATTGCTATGGTCTATATAATCCCATTACTGGTAATGTAGATCTGGGGTGGCGTGGTCACGCGACCATCTTGCAGAGAATAAAGAGGCCAAACCATCAATAATTGTAACTCCGGCATCTTTCCCATAATCCTCTGGATTTTCAGCCTGGACCTCACCCTGACCTCCCGAGCTCCAAAAGCGTTCATCTCTCAATGGAACCACCGGGATTTAAAGAAAACACAAAAACAAAACAAAAAAAAAACACAGCCTGCAGGCTGAAGCAACAAACACAAGTCTTTATGTAATAATGTTCTACAGATCCCGGATACACCGAGCAAAGTTTGACGTACGGGGCCCCTGTAGCCCGTCTAGACTGGATAACCCCGGGGCCCAGCACGTGTTGCAATAACAAGCTTCTGTCTGAAGGCTAACAAAGATGATTCAAGGTTAATTCAATCCCATTAGAGGGCAACTTTATCTAACAAAATAATTTCTTATTTCACTCCGTCTGCCGGGTTTGTGAAGAAGAGATCTGAAGGGGGGGAAAAGGAAAGATACGATTGGAGTTCTGTGGTGATGGTTTGGTTTCAGCACTTTTAGTGTTGTATCTCCCCCCCCCCCCCCCTCATGTACTTGGTTTGTTTATAGGACTTGGAATTTAGGAGGAAACTTCTGGCAACAAGCAAAACCTTTTTGTGACCAAGAAGATTCATTGATTTTCGTGATTCTCAATAGTTCCACCCAGCCAGTGGCGGTCCGGACCGTCCGTAGAGGGCGCAGGAGCGCCGCCCCCTCTCGCTCCTGCACAGGCTTTCCGATTATAGCCTGTGGGCTGTAATCGGCTTCCGAATAGTTAACCAGGGGACACACAGGGTGTATGTTCCCCGGTTAACACTGACACGCATCTCAGCCAATCAGGTTCACCGGATCTGGCTACCGGTAACCTGATTGGCTAAAGCGACATCCAGGGCGAGAGAAGACATCGAGGGATCGTGGAGGAGGATGGCTGACCGAGAAAGGTAAGTGCCGGGTGGGGGGGGGGGGCAATCTGGCAGCATTATAAGGGGGCAATCTGGCAGCATTTTAGGGGCAAACTGGCGGAAATTGATGGGCACAGTGGCAACAATGGCATGGCACAGTGGCTGCGTTTGGCATGGCACAGTGGCGACAATGGCATGGCACACTGGCTGCATTTGGCATGGCACAGTGGCGACAATTGATAGGCACAGTGGTGAAAATGGCATGGCACAGTGGCGACAATTGATGGCATGGCACAGTGGCGACAATTGATGGGCACAGTGGCGACAATGGCATGGCACAGTGGCTGCGTTTGGCATGGTCCAATTATTTGCTCCAGTGATCTGCTTGAACTCTGACCTCCTGACTACCCGGCTTGTTACTTGGATTTCTCCTGTCTTCCGCCTGCACCTGACCTTGGCTTGCCTTGACCTTGAACCCGCTTGCTCCTCTGTACTTTGTTGCCTGACCGTTGCCGACCTTGCCTGTGACCTGACCAATCTGCTCTGCTCCTGCTTGGCTTCATCCTCCAGCGGTCCTACCTGCCTGTCTGCTGTCTGAGCGGATCACCAGCACCTATGCATCCGGATCCTGGGCCGCCTCTCTGCAACTATCTACCAGGCTCTCATACCCCTCCACACTCACGCACCTCCTGTCTACACTACCAGTGGCCGCAAGTTGGATCCATAAGGGAGACCTTCCTCTGCTCCATTGGGCTCATCAATCAGGTACGTGCAGGTCTGACAATAACGCTGTTGTCTTTGGTAAGATATCAGGGGTGTAAATAGACCCCTGAAGTCTCACTTTTGATGCAATGAAAGGGACTGAAGAAACATATTTCCCAGTTGTGAATGGAGTTGTTGCATTGAACTAAAGGGATCTAGGGGGCTCTAAGGGGGGAAAGAGGAGTTGAAAAGGCTCTAAGGCAGGGGTAGACAACAGTGGCGGCTGGTGTTTTTTTTTTTTGGGGGGGGCTAGCATTAACCAGGACCTGCATCACCTCCAACTTGCTATTGGCTAAGGAGTTTAATGTACTTGCCAGAAGTGTGGTGCAGAAGGTGGTGTGAAGGGTGAGGAAAGCCTTAGACCAAAAAGCTTGTCAGAATGTGCATACTGATATGCCCAGATCTGTACTGGCAATTGTGTGGTGTAGGCAGCAGTGGCGTTGGGATGGAGAAAGTCTTAGACCAAAAAAAATGGTCATAATTTGCATAGTCTGCCATGGCACACCACTCACACCTCTAAACCTGGAAATTACAAAGCCTGGCATGCTCTATATGTTAACGCTGATAAGAACTTTGATACCTAGCGCAGATCATGTGAAGAGAGGCTACAGCCCCATACTGGAAAACCCAGAGAGAGGCTCTCTTTACCCAGCATGCAACTAATTATACAGAATGCAAATTTAAGGTAAACTGAACAGACTTTGTGATCTTGCCACAACTGTGATATTTCCTGGGCTATATTAGCAGTCCACTAATTAAATTGACTTGCCGCCTTTCGTTTCTCTAACAGCAACTGTGTCACAGTCACAAAGTGAACACCGCGTTTCGAACTTTCCAATAAGGTCATTCTCTAATGCATCGCTATGTTTGAACACTTCCTCAATCTCGCTAACCTTGCAAGCTTTCTTGCCTACAGGAAAAATAATAATAATAATTGCTCAAAAATTCTTCAGTCAAACACAAACCTCATTTGCATACACTTTCATGATAAGAGAACAGGCTTTAAAAACTTTACATTTTACAAACTCTATGACATTTTTTAGAGAAAGGAGTGGAATACTTTTTCTATGTTCATTTAAAGGGTACCATTTTAAAAAATGGATAGAGATACTTCAGCTTTGGCCGAGCATCAAGCAACATTCCTCATGCCATATTTTGGAGGTCCATGCTGAAAGGTTTAAAGAGTTCGGTAGATATGGGCAAGCACATCTTCCCTTCAGACATTTGGGCCTGGGGCACTAAATTCCTTCCTAGAACAGATTTAGGTTCCTGTACTTCTTCCATAGCTGGGAGCTGTTGCCCACCCAGCATTTGGGTTGCACTCTGGAAGCTATGTGTAGATCACTGGGGGAGAAGCTATAAAAGTGTGGAAGGGTCTGTAGATTCAATGAAAGCCATGAGCATAGAAGTGTCAGGGTGAGGGTCTATAGACTCGATGCAAGACATAAGCATGAAACAGTCTGTAGATTCAATGGAAGCTATTAGTGTGGAAGAGTCTGTGGATTCAATGGAACCCATCAGCATGGACAGTTCTGTAGATTTAATGGAAGCTTTGAGCGTGGAAGGGTCAGTAGATCCAATTAAAGCCATGTGCTAGGGTCAGTAGATTCAATGGAAGAAATGAGCGTGGAAGGGGCAGTAAATTTAATGGAAGCCATGAGTGTGGAAGGGTCTGTAGATTCAATAGAAGCAACCATGAGCGTGGAAGAGTCGGTAGATTCAATGGAAGCCATGTGCTAGGGTTAGTAGATTCAATGGAAGCCATGTGCTAGGGTTAGTAGATTCAATGGAAGCCATGTGCTACGGTCAGTAGATTCAATGGAAGCCATGCATGTGGAAGGGTCTTTAGATTCCATAAAAGCCATGAGCATAGAAGCGTCTGTACTCATTAGAAGCCATTAACGTGATATGGTCTATAGACTCAATGCAAGACATAAGCATGAAACAGTCTGTAGAGTCAATGGAAGCTATTAGTGTGGAAGAGTCTGTGGATTCAAAAAGGTACCCATGAGCATGGACAGTTCTGTAGATTAAATGGAAGCCTTGAGCGTGGAAGGGTCAGTAGATTCAATGAAACCCATGAGCACGGACAGTTCTGTAAATTAAATGGAAGCCTTGGTAGATTCAATTAAAGCCATGGGCTAGGGTCAGTAGATTAAAAGGAAGCTATGAGCGTGGAAGGGGCGGCAAAATCAATGGAAGCCATAAAAGAGTGGAAGAATCTGTATATTCAATGGAACCCATGAGCATGGACAGTTCTGTAGATTAAATGGAAGCCACGAGTGTGGAAGGGTCGGTAGATTCAATTGAAGCCATGTGCTAGGGTCAATAGATTCAATGGAACCCATGAGCATGGACAGTTCTGTAGATTCAATGGGAGCTATGAGAGTGGAAGGGGCGGAAAATTCAATGGAAACCATTAGCGTGGAACGGGTGCTAAATTTAATGGAAAAAATGAGCGTGGAAGGGTCAGTAAATTCAATAGAAGCAATGAGGGTGGAAGAGTCAGTAAATTCAATGGAAGCCATGCGTGTGGAAGGATCTGTAGATTCAAAAGAAGTCACAAGCATAGAATAGTATATAGTGGAAGGGTAAGGGTCTACAGAATCAATGGAAGCCATGAGTGTGGAAGGGTCTATAGATGAAATAGAAACCATGAACGTGAAAGGATCTGCAGATTCAATGGAAGCCATGAGGGTGGAAGGGTCTGTAGATTCAATTGAAGTCATGGGCATAGAATGGTATATAGATTCAATGGAAGCCATTACAGAGGAAGGGTCTATAGATTCAATGGAAGCCATTACCGAGGAAGGGTCTATAGATTCAATGGAAGCCATTACCGAGGAATGGTCTATAGATTCAATGGAAGCCATTACCGAGGAAGGGTCTATTGATTCAATAAAAGTCATGGGCATAGAATGGTCTATAGATTCAATGGAAGCCATTACCGAGGAAGGGTCTATTGATTCAATAAAAGTCATGGGCATAGAATGGTATATAGATTCAATGGAAGCCATTACCGAGGAAGGGTCTATAGATTCAATAAAACATGGGCATAGAATGGTATATAGATTCAATGGAAGCCATTACCGAGGAAGGGTCTATAGATTCAATGGAAGCCATTACCGAGGAAGGGTCTATAGATTCAATGGAAGCCATTACCGCAGAAGGGTCTATAGATTCAATGGAAGCCATGAGGGTGGAAGGGTCTATTGATTCAATAAAAGTCATGGGCATAGAATGGTATATAGATTCAATGGAAGCCATTACCGAGGAAGGGTCTATAGATTCAATGGAAGCCATTACCGCAGAAGGGTCTATAGATTCAATGGAAGCCATGAGGGTGGAAGGGTCTGTAGATTCAATGGAAGTCATGGGCATAAAATGGTATATAGATTCAATGGAAGCCATTACCGAGGAAGGGTCTATAGATTCAATGGAAGCCATGAGTGTAGAAAAGCGTACAGAAGAAGTAGAAGCCATGAACGTGAAAGGATCTGCAGATTCAATGGAAGCCACAAGCATGGAATTACCTCAAGCAAACACTGTTCTAAGCCCTTGTTGTGCGCTGATCTATATGGTTTTGGACCAAAGTCTATCTTAGATTGCAATATTTTGGATGGCCGCTAGGTGGCGCTTCCATTGAGGTCGGCGTAGAATATGTAAATGAGGAGATACGCCGATTCACGAACGTACGCCCCGGCCGACGCAGTACTTTTACGCCGTTTACGTTAGAGATAGGCTGCCTAAAGTTAGAGCTTAGCCCTACATGGAATAGTAATGTCAAGTATGGCCGCCGTTCCCGCGTCGAAATTCGAATTTTTTACGTCGTTTGCGTAAGTCGTCTGCGAATAGCGATTTACGTTGTTTACGTCCACGTCAAAATCAATAGGCCCGTACGGCGTACTTAGCCGCAATGCACACTGGGAAATGTAGGCGCCCGACGCATGCGCATTAAAAAAACGTAAAAAACGTGAGGTCAAGCCTCATTACCATAAAACACGCCCCCCTCCAACACATTTGAATTTGGCGCCCTTACGCCCGCCCGCTTTAGGCTACGCCGCCGTATATTAGCAGGCAAGTACATTGAGAATCATGTACTTGCCTAGCTAACTTACGGCGGCGTAGCCTAAACAGGCTAAGCTACGCCGCCGCAAGTTTAAGCCTTTCTCTGTGAATCTACCTAAAAGTGTACATGTAGTGCTAAATAAAAGAGAAAGGGAAACCTCACCCTATACAAAGCAATGCCAAATAACACAGCACATTAGAGTTATAAAAAAAGAAGAAGAAGGATGAAGGAAGAAGAAGGACGGGAGGAGAATAATGTATGAACACATTACAGGACATTTGTAATAATTCTGCTTTATAATACTGTAGGGCCGTCAGAGAGAAAAGGCCGGGGCCCAGACACCGAGATTTACTCTCGTATTACAATCGAGCGCACACACACACACACACACAGGTCTGGAATTGGCCTTCTGGACAATTAGGCAATATTGATTTTTCTGGAGAGGTAAATTGAAATTAAATTTCCAGAAGTAACATCTATTTCACAAAGAACAGCGGCCGTGCCAGCAACAGCATTATTAATGGAATGCCTATAGCCGCCTCGATGCCGATCTTCTTCTACATTTTTTTTATTTAGTTCTTCGTTTTCTCAACTGATTTTTGTTATTAAAGGCGCACTACAGGTCGGAATAATAAAAAAAAAATCCCGGCATTCAACTTTCGCATCCGTTTAAGCCAAACCGCCTACATCACAGTGTAAATTGCTGGTTTGCCGCGCCCCCCCCCCCCCCCCCCCCGTTGACCCATGCTGTGATTGGAAGTTTGTCAGGAGAAGATTTCAGCCAATGATTTTGGCTGAAACCTGCTGATCGGCCGTGGGGCCAAATCACAGCACAAAGTTCTGTGTGTTTTGTCAACACAGAACAGCAAATCTGGCAGTTTCTTCTCCCTAAAATTAATTCTGAGTTCAGGGAGAAAAATCAGCCAGATCTGTGAGTAAAAGCAGCACATTCTATACTTGTTAGGCACACAGTTACCCCCCACCCAGGGGCGGACCGACAACTCATGGGGCCCCCCGGGCAATAGAAGATTATGGGGCCCCCGGGCTTACAGGTGGCCACCACGCCAGGAGGCAGTGCAGAGGCGGGGCAGCTAAAATCTCGGGATTTTCACATCAAAAGCATGTCGGTTTTCAGACATATCAGGGACAGATGTAAAAAAAAAAAAAAAACAGATGATTTTTGCATACTGTCCCTGGTTTTACTGAGCCTGGCAACCCTGATGGGGCCTCCTAGTGGCATGGGGCCCGAGTGCCTAAATGGTCAGTCCGCCCCTGCCCCCACCATGATTGCCTCTTGATGTTAACCCCTTCCCAATCCCAGTGCCGGGACAAGGTCACCCAGTGCCCAGGTCAAAGATGCCAAACTGCCCCCTCCCCTCCCCTAGGGTTAGGCCCCCCCCAACCCTGCAATAAACAATTGTGCCCAGGGCAGCTTCCCCTTGTGGCCAGGGAAGATTCCCCCTCCTGTCCACACCTTGTCCCAGCCCTGCTCCATCCCAGCCAGTGTCATTAGTACAGAATTATCACCGATCACGGTTTCGGTGTCACTAGCGACATCAGTGTCAGTTGGCATCCCTCCCGGCCTGTGTCTGTTAGCGCCAGATTGTCCGACACACTCTCACACTCAGTCGCTGATCAACGCCAGTACTAGTATAGTGTCTGTACGGATCAGTAGCTTGATCACAATTGAAACTATACCACTTGTACAGTGGCAGCTGGTGCTCCATTTTTGGGGGGGAAAACAAACCACCCAACCCTCCCGTCGCTCGATCAGCAAACAAGACACACCCCCCCCCAATCGCTCGCCCACCAGCCCCTCGCTTAACCCATCCAGGTAGCGGGCAGCTTCCGCGGCTTCCCGCTCCTGGACAATATAATGGTCGCTCCTCCTTTCGGCCAATTGGGTCTTAGGACCCGCTTCTTGATTGCACAGGAGGAGCAGCAGGAAGAAAAAAAAATAGCAAATGTAAATCTGCTATTGTCAAACAACTGGGTGGGCTCGGGGGCGCAGTGCTCTGTACCCCCAAGCCCCTCCTTTTTAAAGCCAACTGGATACACTGGCTGCAATAATGTGATTAAATATATATATTTTTTAATTAAAACCCATTGAAATCCAAGCGTCCCACATGTAGATGAGGGGGCCGGGCGCATGGATTGGAGGGGGGGGGGCAGCGCCCCTGATGGAGCAGCCATCACTGTCCCCAATAGTATAGTGTCCCCCAAAAATGCAATATGGTTTTACTAAAAAGACATACACACTTTGGCCTAAATATATGAATAAAATACATTTTATTGCTATGTTTTATACCAGAAAGAAGAACATTTATATATTATATATAAATAAAATATAAATGTATGTATGTATGTATGTATGTATGTATATGTATATATATATATATATATATATATACATACACACACACACACACACACACATATACACGCATATATACATGTACACACACACACTATATATATATATATATTTTTTTTTTTTTTTCAAAAGTTTGTATTTTTTCCCCATTAATTATTATATATATATATATATATAAAAAAAAAAAAGAATACAGTGGAAACGTTTTGAATAACGAGCAACTGTTTTTTTTAAATCCTGACTGTTGTCTCGCAAAACGAGCAGAATTCATGCTAATTGGGTGTGCAGTACCTCATTTTGCCAGGGGTGCAGAAGGGCGCCGGCGACACTCGGAATGGTTCGGAGCCGTTCCGAGCCATTCGGAAATACTAGTAAATACTTCCGAGATCAGCCGAGCTGTCCCATGAGAATTTCTGCGGCTCTCCGGCGCCTCCCCCCCTACACCTCTGGCCAGATGCAGTATTGCACGCCATAGAAGTCAATGCGGAACAAAATTATCTTGGTTTCCATTGACTTCTATGGGGGAACTCGCTTTGATACGGGAGTGCTTTGGATTACAAGCCTTCTCCTGGAATCCGAGGTTCCACTGTACCACCAAAAAGAAAGCTCTATGTGTGTGTAAAAATATATAACATTTCAATTGGGTATAGCATTGTATGACCGCGCAATTACCAGTTAAAAGTAGGGCAGTGCTGGTGATAAAAGGGGAAGGGGGGGGGGGGTTGAAACCTTCCAGAGCTCATGTGGTTAAAAGGAAGTGAAAAAATAGCGCCATCTCCTGGCAGCATTGACCTTGTTACGAAAAAGAAACCGCTTCATTAAAGAGACGGAACCGCCTCCATCCTATATGACATTTATGATTTCGCACCTTTGACTATTTATCCAGGGATCATATTATTAGCGCTGATCTCCTATAGACCACGATATTAAATATATTAAAAAATTTGTGTACACAGGCCTCCGAAGAAGTGAAATAAAATTAGCCCCTCATGCAATATATTTCTAATTTTCCCCTCATTGCATTCATTATCCTAATCATTTTATGTGTTATTACTTATTCACCAAGAGAGGAATTAGCACACGAGCGGAGCTAACTAGCCAATTAACCCCTTTGCCGCCAGTTCCGTTTCGGCGGGGTCACCCCGGCGCCGCTGCCTCTCTCTCTCTCTCTCCGAATAATTATCCCGGCTCGTTATTAGCCCGCAATTAACGGGCTCGATGGATTAATTACCTCCGGCAGCAGGTTACCATAGATCTCACCCCGGAGATAATTTTCGACAACCAGCGCTGAATTTTTGTTCCGTCTAAATCAGCCTGGCGTGAGCTCTGCCAATGACAGAGGGCCGCAGCCGCCACCGCGGCCACCCGCCTCGTCGAGCCCCGGATCAAAGTACGTAAGCCGCGCGCCCCTGTGACTCACTGCACACAAAGCAACAGCAGGAAAAAAAAAAAAAAACTTGTCGTGAAAGTCAGCTGCTATTTTCCATAATTAATGAAGAGAGCTATTTTAAGAGAGATCCGTGCATGTTGATGAGACGGCCTCGGCAAGGTGTCTCACAGACCACGTGGGCTTTTTTTTTTCATTTTTTTTCCCGTGAACTAAAATTAAATCCACTTTATCTACGACCATGCACCAAGGCCTTGAGCGCGCTGGTGTTGTTACACGTGCACGCACTGCGGCAGCCATGGCTGCCATAGTGCGTGCACGTGCAACAGCAGCGTGCTCAAGGCCTTGGTGCGTTAGTTGTATATAAACCTCACGGGATTAACAAAGTAGGAATTCACTTCTCCTTCACACACCAGATTCTTGATTGCTCCATTTTCCTACTTTATTATAACTTAAGTATAGAAGGGCGCCTACAATTGGCTTTGCTATACATTTACAACACAGGCGCGCGCACACACAAGACTATAAAGGCTGGAAGACTTTGGCAATTGTGAAACTCCTCCTACCGAACAAACACTATGCGGCCAAAACTTTGGGGCCACCAGACCATTAAACCTTCCTAGATGGAAAAAGGTTTGAGGCCACCAGACCATGACACCTTGCAATATGGCAAAATCTCTGGGACAAACAGGCCAATACACCTTCCTGTAGGGGCAAAAGTTTGCCCCCCGACTATTGCACCTTGCTATTTGGGGCCACCAGCCCATTACACCTTTCTATCTGTAAAAGAAAAGGGTGTGGCCATCAGACCATTACACCTTCCTAGATGGAAAAAGGTTTGGAGCCACCAGACCATTACACCTTCCTAGATGGAAAAAGGTTTGGGGCCACCAGACCATTACACCTTCCTAGATGGAAAAAGGTTTGGGGCCACCAGACCATTACACCTTCCTAGATGGAAAAAGGTTTGGGGCCACCAGACCATTACACCTTCCTAGATGGAAAAAGGTTTGGGGCCACCAGACCATTACACCTTCCTAGATGGAAAAAGGTTTGGGGCCACCAGATCATTACACCTTCCCAGATGGAAAAAGGTTTGGGGCCACCAGACCATTACACCTTCCTAGATGGAAAAGGGTTTAGGGCCACCAGATCATTACACCTTCCTAGATTGAAAAGGGTTTGGGGCCACCAAACCATTACACCTTCCTAAATTGAAAAGTGTTTGGGGCCACCAGACCATTACACCTTACTAAATGGAAAACATTTTGGGGCCACTAGACCATTACACATTCCTAGATGGAAAAGGGTTTTGGGCCACCAGATCATTACACCTTCCTATATGGAAAAGGGTTTGGGGACACAAGACCATTACACCTTCATATATGGAAAAAGGTTTGGGGCCACCAAACAATTACACCTTCCTATATGGAAAAAGGTTTGGGGACACCAGACCATGACACCTTGCAATATGGCAAAATCTCTGGGACAAACAGGTCAATACACCTTCCTGTAGAGGCAAAAGTTTGCCCCCCTGACCATTGCACATTCCTATTTGGAGCCACCAGCCCATTACACCTTTCTATCTGTAAAAGAAAAGGGTGTGGCCATCAGACCATTACAGCTTCCTATATGGCAAAGTGAGTTGGGGCCAACAGGTCATTACAACCTCCTATATGGCAAAATCTTTGGGCTCAATAGGTCATTATACCTTCTTATAGTGCCAAACGTTTGGGGCAACCATACCATTAAACCTTTCTATATTGCAAAAAAGCTTGGGGCTTCCAGACCATTATACCTTTCTATATGACCCAAAAGATGTTGAAAACCCTTAAAAATTAAGCAAAGAAGGACAACTCTATATTAATAGGAGCATGCTGCTCCCATTTTGCTCCTCTGCACTTTATCACTTTGTTTCATTTTGATGGCGATTCTTCCATTTGGAGTCCCCCCTAAAGTTATGTAATATCTGAGCCCTGAAGAAGCGGGATACTTCTGAGGCCCTAAAATTTGTTAGGTTTTTGCTGTCCTGTTGGGCAAAAATGTTTTAGACTTTACATTTCAGGCTCTCTCTTCAGACTTGCTATGTTTGGATTCAAAACTTCAGGGCCCCATACGGTCCATCTTGTTTTTGCATTTAAGAGCAGCCCTGCCAGAGCCAACCTGCCTCATATGAAATGGTGCGATCTCCTTAAACCATGATCAATTGGAGTCAAAGCCAACACCTTCGTGGCAAATATTCCAGTTTACAACCCAATATTGAGGGCCATGGTTTTGGAATGGGATGCCCAGCAAACTCACACAGGTGCAGGGGCGGACTGACAACTCATGGGGGCCCCAAGCAATTGAAGATTATGGGGCCCCCGGGCTTACAGATGGCCACCATGCCAGGAGGCAGTACAGAGGTGGGGCAGCTAATATCTGATGATTTTCACATTAAAAGCATGTCAGTTTTGGACAGATTTAAAACAAAAAAAAAAAAAAAAAACACACACCCACCCATTTTTACATACTGTCCCTGGTTTAACTGAGCCTGGTAACCATGATGGGGCCCCCTAGTGGCATGCAATAGTCTGGCAGCTTACCTGTTTCCATCTGTCCATTAAGAGGCCTGACTCTGTTCTAGTTACCTTCTTATTTCCTCTCCTTCCTGTATGGCCCCACCCAGGCCATCCCAGGAAGTCTACATTAACTATTGCACTATACAGGCCTGCAGTGCTGTTCAACAGTGTTGTTTGCTCAAGTTCCTGTCTGCAGTGTGCTACGATTACCTCTCTGTGTACCATTTTTGGCTCGTCCCTGACTTCTCCTGTTTGCCTGTGCCCTTGACCTTTTGCCTGTCCCTCGGTTACCCTAGTCCTTGGCTTACCCATCACTACCATTTGTCCTGCCTGCTGCTTCCTCTCTCTCTCTGCGGAGCGTGACCTAGGGGATCCCAGGGGGTCACGACCTGGATCCAGCTGCAGCCAAGGCCATCCTCACCACTAGAGGCTCTGGTGAACACAAAGCTGGGTCTTAGACTCTGCGCCCTGGGCGATCTTGGGTTCACGCTTCCTCTCTGATCGCAGCAGTCGGCTATAGGGTTTACTACCCTGTGGTGCATCCCTGACCCCCACGGGTGACCTGATACCGCCCTTGTACAGGTGTGAAGGTCTGATGGCCAGAAACTTTTGGTCATATATTGCATCTAAAAAATAAAAAAGTAATAAACATCTTTTATGTTTGTTTAAAAGAGATTTGTCCTGGCCTTCGGGCCAATATTCCCCGTTGCCTGGAAATGTGTGCAAAATTATGCACATGCATCTGTCTGTATATCTATCAATAAGCCTGGAAGTTCTGCTTTAAGGAAGCCGTGGCAAAAAAACACAAACCAATGGAGAGTAAATACAAAGCGTGAGACTACAAGCAAGCCCAACATCTGTTTCTCTGTGGTGCTGTCCGCTAGCGGCTGCAGTATGCCGTTTCAGAAGGCTGAACATTAAAAACTCCCCAAAAAAAAAAGACAATACCGCCGTCTCAAAGATTATCTATAACCAACAGAATTATGTAACTTTAATTTGCACTTAAAACACCAGACAAAAGTAATTTTCAAAATGAAAAAGGAAAGAAAATGCTTCTACAATATTGGATTATAATGCTATGCAAGCAGCTGTAAAATTCTAAAAGCAAAAAAATTAAAAAATAACAGAAATGATGCACAAAGTAGCATGGAAAGAAGACATTCGGATGACGCAGTCACAGGTGGTCTGATTTTAGGCACAAGAGATCTGAAGGATTTTATCTCTGTTTTTTTTTTGTAATAAGAGTTCTTTGAGCGTTGCTTACTCCCACCAAATACAAAACGTTGTTCTCGAAATGTCGCTTGCAAGTTTCAAAAGTTTGGGGGGAAAAAAAGTAGCTTAAAAAAGTAGATAGTGGCCATGGTGGGTCATGTCACCTGCCCAACTTTTTAAATGCCCCATTGGCTCTCTGCACTAGAGTTCCCAGCTAGGAGATACTGGCGGTGGTGGGTAAAATCCTACTCCCAGCTTCTAGAATTTCCTATTGGCTCTCTGCACTAGGAGTTCCCAGCTAGTAGATGGTGGCCGTGGTGGTGGGTCATATCCTTCGCCCAGCTTCTAGAATTTCCCATTGGCTCTCTGCACTAGAGTAGTAGATAGTGGCCATGGTGGGTCATATCCCCTTCCCAGCTATTTGAAGGTCCTATTGGCTCTCTACACTAGACTTCCCAGCTAGGACATAGTAGCGGTGGTGGGTAAAATCCTACTCCCAGCTTCTAGAATTTCCCATTGGCTCTCTGCACTAGTGTAGTAGATAGTGGCGGTGGTGGGTCATATCCACCTTCCCAGCTATTTGAAGGTCCTATTGGCTCTCTACACTAGAATTTCCAGCTAGTGGCGGTGGTGGTGGGTCATATCCTCCTTTCCAGCTTCTAGAATTTCCCATTGTCTATCTGCACTAGGAGTTCCCAGCTAGTGGTGTCTATGGTGGGTCAAATCCCTATCCCAACTATTTGAAGGTCATATTGGCTTTCTGCACTTGAATTCCAAGCTAGCAGATAGTGGTGGTGGTGGGTCATATCCCCTTCCCAGCTTCTTGAATGCCTTATTGACTCTTCTCTTTGCCCTAGAGTTCCCAGCTAGTAGATATTGGCGGTGGTGGACCATACCCCCTTCCCAGCTTTTTGAATACCCCATTGGCCCTTTGCACTAGAGGTCCCAACTAGTAGATAGTGGTAGTGGAGGGTCATATCCCCTTCCAAGCTTTTTGAATACCCGCTTGGCTCTTTGCACTAGAGGTCCCAGCTAGTAGATAGGGGCAGTGGAGGGTCATATTCCCTTCCCAGCTTCTGGAATGCCTTATTGACCCTTTAAAGCAAGCAATAACCAAGTAGTCACACCTCAGTTACGATTGCCAACATCCCTGAATCTTTTAATATATGTTACATTTTGAGTTGCGTTGAGTTGAGTGGCATCTTGATATAGCGTGAAGGGTCCCAACGTGCTTCCAAACACATACACATACTAGGGCCACACTCTTTTGGAGTGTGGGAGGAAACCGAAGTACCCTGAGGAAACCCACGCAGGCACAGGGAGAACATGCAAACTCCAGGCAGATGGTGTCGTAGTCGGGATTTGAACCAACGACCCTATTGCTGCTAGGTGAAAGTGCTAACTACTACACCACTGTGCCGCCCGTTTTGATGGGGCTTTACATGCTACCCCCCCCCCCCCAGGTAAACTCTAAGAAGTGCCTCCCTCACTAGGACCCAAGGCACCAGTACTTCTAAATGGGTATTGCTTGGGATAGTACAAGAATTCTTTGAAATGATGACCAACACACACTTCAAATAATTGCCCGATCCAAAAAGGCAGGTGAGTGGTTGGGAAAATCCCAAGTTTGGTGGAGCTTTGGACTTCTGGTTGGATGGTGCTCAGAAAAATGTAATTCCTGTTGATTGCCCTGCCTAGAGTTCTCACCTAGTAGATAGTGGAAGTGGCGGATCATACCACCTTCCTAGCTACTTGAATGTCCGATTGGCCTCCACGCTATTCAAAACTAGAAAAAATAAATGACGTTTCCAGTTTTAAAGAAAGTATAATCCAGGTACTTGGTAAGTGAATCCTGCCTCTTCCCAATCCTTTCCTAACTAAAAGTAATGGGGGAAAAAAATTACTAAAGTTTCCAAACTATTTAAAGCAGAGAATTAGTGGAAGAGAGTCTAATAGTGTTTTTATAGCCTTAAGGAAGCACAGGGCAAGCTTCTGAATGGATAATGTCACTTAATAACGGTGTCCCAGATTTTCAAATATTATGGAAGACTATCTGTGAAATGTTCTCTTCACATTGGAAGTTATTCAGCCTCCGGCTTCGAGTCCTTTGTCAATAAGGGTGTCAAAGCTTGTTCTATTATGTATGGTAGAAGTGGGTAAGTGAGTGTGATGATATACAGTATATAGATGAGGGTGTGTGTGCGCGCGATTATTTATATATAAAGTTTTATTTTATTTTAATACAGGTTTGGAAGGTTGTGGATTTTAACCCTTAACAGTAACCCTTATATTACCACGAACACTTAACCCCAGCCTCAAACCCCAATTCTAAAATTTTATCCTACACACGAATAAAAGTCATAAACGCTTAAAAACTCCTATAACATTACAAATCTCCAAAACCTCAACTGCAAGCTTGACTTCTAACCCAGTGTTTTTAACCTACAGTGCCCTGGGGTGCCACCTGGGATCCCCCAGGATGCCATGAGCACAGGACCTAGTGTCAGGGAAGAAACCAGTATCAATCTTGTCAATATGGTCGTTCTCCTGCGCGCATGCGCGTCGGAACGACGCTGCGGCCCAACCGAACGGCGTGCACGCATAAACGTGAGCCCCCGGCTGGCCTATAAAAGCTGCTTCATTCCACAAGAAAAATCACTGGTTTATCCTTCAGCTTCCTGTGTACTTGTTCCTGCTACCTGCTTCTTGATTACCTGTTGTGACCCGGATTGGTCTTGACCTGCTCCGATCTCCTCCTAGACCTGACCCTTGGCTTGCCTTACAGACTCTGCTTCTTGTCTTCGGTGTTTGACCCTCAGCCTGTTATCGGACCTGCCTCAAGTCTCCTGTGCCTAGACCCGTAGCCTGTTCTCGGATTTGCCTTCAGTCTTCTGTGCCTAGACCCTCAGCCTGTTCTCGGATCTGCCTTCAGTCTCCTGTGCCTTGACCCTCAGCCTGTTCTCGGATTTGCCTTCAGTCTTCTGTGCCTAGACCCTCAGCCTGTTCTCGGATCTGCCTTCAGTCTCCTGTGCCTTGACCCTCAGCCTGTTCTCGGACCTGCCTCCAGTCTCCTGTGCCTAGACCCTTAGCCTGTTCTCGGATCTGCCTTCAGTCTCCTGTGCCTAGACCCTCAGCCTGTTCTCGGATCTTCCTTCAGTCTCCTGTGCCTAGACCCTTAGCCTGTTCTCGGATCTGCCTTCAGTCTCCTGTGCCTTGACCCTCAGCCTGTTCTCGAACCTGCCTTCAGTCTCCTGTGCCTTGAGCCTGTTCTCGGACCTGCCTCCAGTCTCCTGTACTTTGACCCTCAGCCTGTCTTTGGATTCACCTCTGTTTGACCCTCGGGCTGCCTACAGGCTTATCTCTTGTGCTTGACCCTCGACCTGTTCTGGACTCTGTGTTCCTGTTACCCGTTGGGTCTCGGTACCCGCCAGCTCCTGTACGGCTCAATAGCCCCTCGGTGACCTGCAGGCAAGACCTACCCAACCTGCTGGTGACTTGTGCCTCTTTGTGCGATTCACCCTCTGTACCATCTCCAGGGGGTGGAGTGCGCTTAGACGCAAGAGTGAAGCGCTCTCTGCATCTCTGCCTCGGTGAGTACCTCTCTGACACCTAGTTTGCCTCAACATCATAGGTTGTCAAGGTGAAGCAGGCTGGTCGCCAGAACCTAACAACCACCACCATCACCTTAGGACCAGGACAGACAGCATCATTTGTTACTATGGTAATGGTGGCTGGCTCACCCGCATCATGGCAATGCATGACTCTGACCCAGGACTAGCAGTGGGCTGGGCCGCCACCAGCATTCAGGGGAAGACGGAGGTCCTCCTACACTGGACCTCCTCCACCTCCCTCTCAGCTGTGCTGCTGAAACCAGTAGGTAGGGCTCTGATGTGAAGAGAGGACTGGGGGGGGGGGGGGCTCTGATAGGGGGACTGTGTGCTGATAGGAGACTCAAAGTATAGGGGGTCTCATGTATATGGCTCCGACTTGAGGGGGGCCTTTTTAAGAGACCACTGACATGAATAAGTTACCTCTGATGTGGTAGGGGGAACCTCTGATGTCATTGGGAGACCCCTGGTGCCTTGGGGGGACACATATATATATATATATATATATATATATTTATTTGGGGCTGGCGCTCACCTCTTGGAAAGATGGTGAACTTATTTTCCAATTTTTCATTTTGGCGTTCTTCCACCGTTGTCCCCAAGCCTGTTGAGTGGTCCTTTGGATGGAAAAGAATGTTCAACCCCTCAGAAACCTCATAATTCTTTATGTATCGGGTTTAAAACACCAAATATTATGGTTGTGTCTTTTAAAAAATTTAACAATTCCCGGTACTTAGGCCTTCTTGTGAAGCACTTTGTTGTTGTTGAGCAACTCAAGGTCTTTTATTACGTTGTAACAACTTCACCAAAAAAAAAGGATCACCATGGCAACCAAGCATTTTCATGAGTTTAGGAATGGCAACCCTGTAATTCTGATTACCACTGAATGTCTGACCCCCCCCCCCCCCCCCCCCCCATAGCAGAATGCTTTGTTCTGTAATGGATGTTGAAGGTAACCATTCATAACGCCCATGCCCACGGTGAATGTACGTTGCTAAATTTATCTGAACACCGGAGGACCTGCCAAGTTATTTTATAGAACTGCTGCAAGTGCTGTTGACTTTGAGGTTGACTTTTTTTGATGACCCATAAATCTAGACACCCCGATGGGACGCTTGTTCTGGAAGCCCCTTGGTCTACTCTCTATATAGTGTATTTAACCAGATTATGCCAACAATGGCTTCAGGCCTAGACTGAACATGGTCTATGGTGTTCGTCAGAGGCGGCTCTTTAATTAGGCGGTCGCCTAAGGCCTCAAACTCACAGGGGCCTCGCAGCTGCCTAACTTGCCCAATGCATTACCCTAGTTTTGAGGGACAGGGGACCTAAACTCTGCTGTGCTCAGGCAGCGTTATGAGCCTGACTCAATTGCAGGGCCACCAGCATCCTTAACCAGTGAATAGCGGTGACACCACCCCTTGTGAGGTCAGTGACTCAGCATGCCCTCAGTCAATGTCGTCACAAGAAACGGGTTCCCCAGGTGACATCACCAGGTGGCCCCCGCCCCTTAGTTATTAAAGAGCAGGATCTGGGGGCCACCTTGTTAAAGGGGGCTTCCAGATTCCGGTAAGCCCCCTGCCCACAACCACCGGCCAGGGTTGTGGGGAAGAGGCTCTTGTCCTTGAATTATTTTTCCTATCAAAGGCATGAGTGGGGCCCCATGTCAAGTTTTGCCTAAGGCCTCACAAAGCCTAGAGCCCTCTGGTGTTTGTCTACCCTTATTCTACTGAAGGTCTCCCCAAAACAGACCCCCTTCTCCAGTCTCCGTCAGGGGTCCGAGGTGCCCCAACCAGGGGACAGGAGGTCTCTCCCAGGGATCAGAGGTGCCCCAACCAGAGGACAGGAGGTCTCACCCTGGTATTAGAGGTGCCCCAGCAGCCAAGAAGCAGGAGGTCTCTCCCAGGGGTCAGAGGTGCCCCAGCCAGCAGACAGGGGACAGGAGGTCTCACCAAGGGGACATAAGTCCAGAGATAGAGGGTTTCAGCCTGGTATCGGAGGTGCCCCAGCCAATAGCCAAGATGCAGTTCGTCTCACCCAAGGGGTCAGAGGTGCCCAAGCCAAGAGTACAGAGACAGGAGGTCTCTCCCAGGGTTCAGCGGTGCCCCAGCCAGCAGCTAGGAAACAGGAGGTCTTGTTCCAGAAGTCAGGTGGGCTTCTATCAGGGTGTCAGGAGAAACCTGGGGCCGTGCAGCAGGGCGCTACGATTAAAGGCCAGATGAGCCACAGGGAACCAGCAGAGCTGGACAACAGTCCCAATCAGAGGGACTGGTAAGAAGAACATGGGTGCTGCCAACAAGGGAGCCGGGTAGCTTGGTATTTTGGTTTACTGTAACTGTTCACATTGATGTGGAAGAAGCCTTGCATGGGCCACTCATGTCCATGTGAACTTCAGGATTAGGTAACAGAAGTGGGCTGCCACGCCCTTATATGCGGTTCTGGCTGACGCAACGCACTGGAAAAGCACCAACCACATGCGCAGAATCTCCCCAATGGACTCCACTAATATCAGACGGGGCAAGTTTGGATTTCGATGTTCAGAATTCTCATCAGATCTATTCTAAGGTAAAGTCATCAAACAATCAACTCCAAGCTTTACAAATATAAAGTAACAATCTTCTTAAGAGCTTAGGAACAACGAATAGCGATGACAGGAACGCCGTCCGCCTGGAAATGCTTTCAGTAAATCATATCTGCGTCTTATCTATTGAGTTAATGCGACGCCGGCTGAGCCTAGCGAACAGAAAGGGGGCAAATCCCAGAGGGCAAGGGAGCCAAGAGACCCCAAAAATGGCTGCCAGCACCCCACTTATCAATCGTTGGGAGTTTAAATGTGGCTTATAAAATTGCTAAAGATAACGCCTGAGATTTCCGTACGGCTGAAATTTTCTTCAATATTGATGGCGACCAATCACCTGATCACCTGACCAGTCACGGCAGCCGTCACACAAAAGGCTTACGACGGTCCCAATCCTCACCCAAAAATTACCATCGCAATTTACCCCTAGACGTGTGCGGATCGTTTCGTTTAAAATTCGGACTAATGTTCGTTATTCGGATGTATCCGGATTTCTGAATTAGGGCCCTTTCACACTGGTGCATTTTTGCTGTGGTAAAAATAGCACTATTAAAACGCTCCCCATGCCCCTCTCCATTTAAATGAATTAAAAACGCGGTAAAATCGCGGTAAAATCGCTGTGTTTTACCGCGATTTTAACGCTCCGTTTTTACCGCGTTTTTTAATTCATTTCAATGGAGGGGGCATGGAGAGCGTTTTATGGGCGTTTTAATAGCGCTATTTTTACCGCGAAAACGTGGCAAAAATGCGGAGAAAACGCACCAGTGTGAAAGGGCCCTTAGAGTAGTACCGAATTTAAAAAGATCCGAAATAAACAAAAATTTGAATTTCGGATGAAATTCGAATCAGTTTTCTAAGGGCTCTTTCACACTGGTGCGTTTTTCCCGCGTTTTCACTGTAAAAATAGCGCTATTAAAACGCCCATAAAATGCTCCCCATGCCCCTCTCCATTGAAATGAATTAAAAACCGCTGTAAAAACGCGGTAAAAATGGAGCGTTAAAATCGCGGTAAAACACCACGATTTTACCGCGTTTTAAATAAATTTCAATGGAGAGGGGCATGGGGAGCGTTTTAATAGCGCTATTTTTAGCGCGAAAACGCGGCAAAAACGCACTAGTGTGAAAGGGCCCTAATAGTTTTTGAATCGTTTTCAAAGAGAATAAAATAGAAAAGAAAATAAAGGAATAAAATGGAAAAAGTTCGAAAAGTTTTCGGATCCAAAATAGTTTTCCAAAAATAACAAAATAGAATAGAAAATTGAGGAATAGAATAGAATTTTTTTTTTTTCTATTCCATTCCTTTATTTTCTATTTTATTCTCTTTGGAAATTGGAAAACGATTTGAATTCTAAATCTTTTCAAATTCGCAAACTTTTCAAACTCATAATGTATTCGGAATTGATTCGAAAGCTTTTCATATCAATTCGAAAATGAATAAAGCGAAACGAATCCCAAAAACGAATTAAACTAAATTTAACTAAACTAATTTATGTAAATACCGAATCGAAACGAAACACATTTTTTGCAATCTCAGTGATGTCACCGCTCTCTAGTGATTGGATAGGCTGCATTCTCAGTGATGTCACCGGTCTCTAGTGAATGGATAGGCTGCATTCTCAGTGATGTCACTGCTCTCTAGTGAGGGGATAGGCTGCATTCTCAGTGATGTCACCGCTCTCTAGTGAATGGATAGGCTGCATTCTCAGTGATGTCACCGCTCTCTAGTGATTGGATAGGCTGCATTCTCAGTGATGTCACCGCTCTCTAGTGAAGGGATAGGCTGCATTCTCAGTGATGTCACCGCTCTCTAGTGATTGGATAGGCTGCATTCTCAGTGATGTCACCGCTCTCTAGTGATTGGATAGGCTGCATTCTCAGTGATGTCACCGCTCTCTAGTGAATGGATAGGTTGCATTCTCAGTGATGTCACCGCTCTCTAGTGATTGGATAGGCTGCATTCTCAGTGATGTCATCGCTCTCTAGTGATTGGATAGGCTGCATTCTCGGTGATGTCACCGCTCTCTAGTGATTGGATAGGCTGCATTCTCAGTGATGTCACCGCTCTCTAGTGATTGGATAGGCTGCATTCTCAGTGATGTCACCGCTCTCTAGTGAAGGGATAGGCTGCATTCTCAGTGATGTCACTGCTCTCTAGTGATTGGATAGGCTGCCTTCTCAGTGATGTCACCGCTCTCTAGTGATTGGATAGGCTGCATTCTCAGTGATGTCACCGCTCTCTAGTGATTGGATAGGCTGCATTCTCAGTGATGTGACTGCTCTCTAGTGAAGGGATAGGCTGCATTCTCAGTGATGTCACCGCTCTCTAGTGAATGGATAGGCTGCATTCTCAGTGATGTCACTGCTCTCTAGTGAATGGATAGGCTGCATTCTCAGTGATGTCACCGCTCTCTAGTGAAGGGATAGGCTGCATTCTCAGTGATGTCACCGCTCTCTAGTGAAGGGATAGGCTGCATTCTCAGTGATGTCACCGCTCTCTAGTGAATGGATAGGCTGCATTCTCAGTGATGTCACCGCTCTCTAGTGATTGGATAGGCTGCATTCTCAGTGATGTCACCGCTCTCTAGTGAATGGATAGGCTGCATTCTCAGTGATGTCACCGCTCTCTAGTGATTGGATAGGCTGCATTCTCAGTGATGTCACCCGAGGCTTTCATGCGATCTATGAAGCTGACAAAACGTTCTCCGTCAGCCGCGTGGAGAGGACAGATCTCTTCTAATGGATGAGAATTAAACCCAACAAAAGTGTAAATCTATTCAAAATAAAAAACAGAGAAAACCAAACAAAGCCGGCTTTTAGTTTTTATTTCCAGCGACAATTTACAATGTTACAATAGAAGGCGCCCGACGCGACTTCTCCGGCGTGTTTCTCCCCCATAAAATACACTCATTACAAGAAATGCATTAGCAGGCGTAATGAAAGCCGGTGTATGGGAATCGCATGTGACACAGAGACTAACAATGCCAAGAGAGCCCCCCACAGGCGGAACGGAGGACCACACTGCAGATGATCACAATAAAAGAAGGAGATTTACTAAAACTGGAGCACACAGAGCCTGCTGCAGCCGTGCATGGGAGCCAATCAGCTTCTTCAAATGAAGCGTTGACGATAAAACCTGAAAGCCGATTGGCTGCCAGGCACAGCTGCACCAGATTTTGTACTCTCCAGTTTTAGTAAACCCCCCCCCCAATGTTAAATTAACTATACACCATGATTACAATTGGCGCCATTCTTGGGGAGGTGTGCCGAGTAGTGATGGGGGGGGGGGGTATTTGTGTTGTGATGGGGAGGGGGGGGGGCGATTTGTGCTAGGAGGAGGGGGATCTGGGGGCTTGTGCTATAAAGGAGTAAGATTTGTATATGGGAAAATAAAAAAAAAATTTAAGGGGGTGGGGGGGCGGGAATTGGGCTAGTAGGGATGATTGAGGGGGGATTTGAGCTAGGAGGGAAATTTGGGGGCGTTCTGTTGAGAAGGGGAATTTGGGGGGGGCAGGGGTCAGAATTGTCCTAGGAAGGCAAATATAGGGAGCTGTGCTAGGAGTGGTGATTTTAGGGGTGGGTTGTATTGGGAGGGGGGGTTTGGGCTATAGAAAGGGGGGGTGGATTTGTGCTAGGTTGCGGGATCTGGGAGAGGGGAATTTGTGCTGGAATGGGGGGGGGGGGGGGGGTTTGGAGTGGGGATGATTGGGGGGGGGGGGATTTTTGTGCTTGGAGGGTAAATTCGAAGGGTAAGGTATTTGTGCTAGGAGGGGGATTTTATTGTTTTAGGGGGGGGGATAATTTGTGCTAGTAAGGATGTTTGGGGGTATTTGTGCTAGAAGGGGAAATTTGTGTTGGAATGGGGGGGGGGGGGGGTGGAGGGTAAATTTGAAGGGTAGGGTATTTGTACTAGGAGGGGAATTTAATTTCTTTATTTTTTTTAGGGGGGGGGGGATAATTTGTGCTAGTAAGGATGTTTGTTTGGGGGGTATTTGTGCTAGAAAGGGGAAATTTGTGGAGCGGATGTGCGTTAGGTTGGGGGGATTGGGGGAATTTGTGCTTGGAGGGGAAATTTGAAGGGTAGGGTATATGTGCTAGGAAGGGATTTTTTTTTTTTTTTTTAGGGGTGGGGGGGGGGGGGATTTTGTGCTAGGGCCATATGGGGAGATATGGCCCTGGGGGGAATGGGGGGCGGGCAAAGAGGTGTACTGGGAGGGGCAATTTCAGCAGCGGCAGGGTGGATTTGTACTAGGAGGAGGGAGAATTTTTGCATGCATATTAGTTTTCATATTTTATTTTTTTTGGGGTGGGGGGAGGATTTTCACTGACACATACATCTTGGGGGGGGGGGGGGGCAATTTGGCATGTTCTCCATGCACTCTAGATGAACTTGTCCTGGCACTGGAGGGTTGGGTGGGGGGCGGAGGGATAAGTAGTGAGCAAGCAATTCCGACACTACCAGGAAGTGTCGGATCTTGGACAGGAACGGCCCGGTGTCCTGCAGAACATCGGGGGGGGGGGGGGCACTTTTTTTTTCTTAAAGTGATACAACATGCTTTAAAAAAAAAGGGCAGCTGCACGTTTGCTTTTCAGAGGCAGCTACTAATCCCCCCCCCCCCCTCTCTCAGAATGCAATGTGTCAGAGTCAGCAGCAGATGTATTAGAATTACAGACTTGACAAAAATCTGGTAGGGGGGGGGGGCACACAAAATCTGGTGCAGCTCTGCATAGTAACCAATCCGCTTCCAGCTTTTGTTGCCAAAGCTCAATAGAAGAAGCCGATGTTAGAAGCCGATTGGCTCCCATGCACAGAGGCTCCACCTTTAGTACCTCCCCCTCCACAGACTCGGATGACCAAATCGAGGCTAAAAAAGATCAACAAAAACAACAACAAAAACAACAACAACAACGCGATATAAAGAGATAGAATGTTGCCAAATATTTCCATATATTCATATCACCGTCTGGCGGCTGAACATAGAAATAAAAGTATAATAGATCCTCGCCGGTATCATTTCGCACACCGAGCCCAGGGTTCTATTTATAGAATCTCTTCCAACAAATCGCACAAAAAAAAACAAAAAAAACAAAAAACCCCGACAAGAATTCTTCTCAACCATCCGATCGCTCTCCGCTCATTCTCAGCGCCTAAATGGGCTTTTCAAAGCTTTTAATCCACCTAGACTTTGTCTTCACCCCAGCCCCCCCCCCCCCCCACCCTCCTTCAATCAACATGCCGATACAGATTTTATATAAAAACGTTTTATTTTATACGTTGATCTCATCGCCGGGTGTCTGTGCTTTTCTATGCAATGCGGGCAGACCGAGGCCAGTGGGAGGGGCATGCAGAGGGGCGGGGGGGTTGTACATAAAGCTTCCAGAAAACATCACATGACGGCTGATAGAATGTGCGAGGGGGGGGGGGCTCGGCGTCAGCACCCGCTACACATATAGAAAAAGGCATTTTAATTGGGGGTGGGGCACATGGAGGGGCACAGTATGATGTTGGTGGGGCCATGGCCCCCTCTGGCCCCCAGGCTGGTGACGCCACTGCATGATGTGATGCTGAACCGTGACTGACTATCCCTTTCATTCATTGGATTTCAGACTGGGCTTTATATGACCATTCAATGCACACTGTGAGAAGCTCGGAGTGTGCAGTGATATCACAACGAACGACTCTTCAATCCTCCATATAAATGACATACAATGTCCAACCTCCAAATCTTCATTATAGATCTGCTGACCGGCATTAGATACAAAGTATCCTTATGGCTGGCCATTCACTTTACAAACATCAATGTCACCAACGTAGATCATCTAGAAGACCTGACCGCATGGAGGAGGAAGGACGGAGGAGCTGACAGCAAGGAAGGATGAGGAGGTGACAGCAAGGAAGGACGGAGGAGCCGACAGCAAGGAAGGACGGAGGAGCCGACAGCAAGGAAGGACGAGGAGCTGACAGCAAGGAAGGACGAGGAGCTGACAGCAAGGAAGGATGAGGAGGTGACAGCAAGGAAGGACGGAGGAGCCGACAGCAAGGAAGGACGAGGAGCCGACAGCAAGGAAGGACGGATGAGCTGACAGCAAGGAAGGATGAGGAGCTTACAGCAAGGAAGGACGAGGAGCTGACAGCAAGGAAGGACGAGGAGCTGACAGCAAGGAAGGATGAGGAGCTTACAGCAAGGAAGGATGAGGAGCTGACAGCAAGGAAGGATGAGGAGCTTACAGCAAGGAAGGATGAGGAGCTGACAGCAAGGAAGGACGAGGAGCTGACAGCAAGGAAGGACGAGGAGCTTACAGCAAGGAAGGATGAGGAGCTGACAGCAAGGAAGGACGAGGAGCCGACAGCAAGGAAGGACGAGGAGCTGACAGCAAGGAAGGACGAGGAGGTGACAGCAAGGAAGGACGGAGGAGCTGACAGCAAGGAAGGACGAGGAGCTGACAGCAAGGAAGGACGAGGAGCCGACAGCAAGGAAGGACGAGGAGCCGACAGCAAGGAAGGACGAGGAGCCGACAGCAAGGAAGGACGAGGAGCCGACAGCAAGGAAGGACGAGGAGCTGACAGCAAGGAAGGACGAGGAGCTGACAGCAAGGAAGGATGAGGAGCTGACAGCAAGGAAGGACGAGGAGGTGACAGCAAGGAGTTGGAAGGAGGAGGAGCTGGCAGCATGGAGTTGGAAGGAGGAGGAGCTGGCAGCATGGAGTTGGAAGGAGGAGGAGCTGGCAGCATGGAGTTGGAAGGAGGAGGAGCTGGCAGCATGGAGTTGGAAGGAGGAGGAATATTTGGAAGGCCAGCAATGGTACACAGCAATCAAATGTTTCCAATGTTAGGAGGGGAAAGGAGAGACGCAGAAGACGGGAGAAGAAGGAACAGACGGGATCTGTAGAGGGAGATCCACAAAGAGGAAATTGTCCCCACTGAGCGAGAAAGAGAGAAGCTGAGCGAGGGAGAGAGAGAGAGAGAGAGAGAGAGAGAGAGAGAGAGACACACATTCTCATCATTCCTCCTCCGCTCATCAATCCATAGAGACTGTATACAATACATAGCATGATACCGTCTATACACTACTAGAAGAAAAAAATATATAATAATAATAAATAAATTGAATTATTATAAATATAAATTATATTATAATAGAGATATAGATAGATATCTCGCTATCTCCCATAATAGAGGAACTATATAGACACTTGATACAAGGATTGCAATGTACAGACACATACATACTATAGGAACACTGGATAGAAGTACAATGTATCTACATCTTCTCACCATAAGAAAGAATCTATAAAGCCTGTATACTGTCAGAGGACCCGACCAGCAATGTATACAGCCCATGTACAGCGCGCACATCACATGAGACGCAGTTTAATGCACTTCATATTAAAGGGGGGGGGGCGCTGATACTCTACACAGAAGTATATTGTAATATGAAGATCACATCAAGGTAAACCCACAGAACCCACAGCAATATGTAAACTACTACACTATGTAACAGATGGAGAGTCATCTCTGTATCCAGACACCAGGAGGACCGGCCAACATCAAATACATTGCCTGTGTGTTAGAGAATTCCTAACCCTTCCACCATGGGGGGGGGGGGGGGGGGTACTATGCATTTCTACATCATAAAATACATTATAGGAGAGGATCACAAGCCATTGATGGATACTTTCCACATTTCACATATTATGAGATGCTATAGAGAGTTATATTGTAGCAGAGCGAGGATCGACACGTAGCGGACAGCCGATTACTACGCCAAGTGGGGCTCATTCACATTAGGCGAGTTGGGAATGTATATTGCTACATAAAAATCAGGGAAGATGAGATAGATATATTTATTAAAACATTTAATATATCACATACAGTACATTATATTCTACATTTTTTTTATATACGTTTTTGAAAAAAAAATAATAATAAAAATAATAATAATATTACATCTTCCCTGATTTTTATGCAATAAAAAAAAATATATATATATATATATTATATTTTTTATGACATAAAAACATCTTCCCTGATTTTATGCAATTAAAAAAAAAAAATATATATATATATATATATATATATATATATATATATATATATATATATATATATACATATATATATATATACATATATACACACACACACACACACACATACACATATATATTATTTTTAAATTGCATAAAAATCAGGGAAGATGTAATTTATTATATATATATATATATATATATATATATATATATATATATATATATATATATATATATATATATATATATATATATAAAAAAGTACATCTTCCCTGATTTTTATGCAATAAAAATTATATATAATATTTTTATTTCAAAAAAAAAAATCAGGGAAGATGCAATATATATATATATATATATATATATATATATATATATATACACACACACACACATATACATATATAAATATAACACATCTTCCCTGATTTTTATGCAATAAAAATTATTATATATATATATATATATATATATATATATATATATATATATATATATATATATATATATATATATATATATATATATATTATTATTATTCAAAAATGGAAATCGGTCATGTCCACACCAGTGTGCTTGCATTGACATGCGATCCGATCGTCCAGCCTCTTGTCTGGTGAATGGATTGGCATTTTCCCCCCACTCAGGTTAGATGAATGGAGTCGATCACAGAGTGTGTACAAACATGTCAAAACTGCATCTAGGACATGCCTGAGCAATGAAGAACACTGAAAGGCGAGCATGGGCTGGGGGGGGTTCTAAAATAAGGAGTTGGAACACCGAAAGCCTGGGAAAATAATAGGAATAGGTCACATTGTTACAATAGGTAGGTGTCCACCATATGGTGACCCACAGAATATTGGAATATCTTTAGGAGAATGTATGGTGTGTGTGGCTGAGATTTACAATCTTCAACCATAGACTACATACATACATGATACATACATGATACATACAATGAACACCTTCCATAGACACTAGCTGAGCTGTCCTCCTGTGTAATGCTGGCAGGAGATGAGATCACAGTGTCATCAGACAATCTCAGGGCCGGTTTTGGGACCAGATAGTGAAGAGCTCAATATTTTGTATTAGGAGGATACAATGTCTGTACAGAGGAGCATCTATATACACATTGCACTGGGGATCATCTATATACAGTATATAAACATTGCACTGGGGATCATTTATACACACACACATTGTACAGAGGAGCATCTCTATACACATTGTGGAGGGGGGGGGGGGGGGGTCATCGATATACAAATTGTGGAGGGGGGGGTCATCTATATACACATTATGGAGGGGGGGGGTCATCTATATACACATTGTGGAGGGGGGGTCATCTATATACACATTGTGGAGGGGGGGGGGTCATCGATATACAAATTGTGGAGGGGGGGTCATCTATATACACATTATGGAGGGGGGGGTCATCTATATACACATTGTGGAGGGGGGAGCATCTATATACACATTGTGGAGGGGGGGGGGGGTTCATCTATATACACATTGTGGAGGGGGGGGGGTCATCTATATACACATTGTGGAGGGGGGGGGTCATCTATATACACATTGTGGTGGGGGGGATCATCTATATACACATTGTGGAGGGGGGATCATCTATATACAGTATATAAACATTGTGTAGGGGGGGGATCATCTATATACAGTATATAAACATTGTGGAGGGGGGGGGTGTCCAGTATATAGACATTGTGGAGGGGGGGTGTCATCTGTATACAGTATATAGACATTGTGGAGGGGGGGGGGGTCATCTATATACACATTGTGGAGGGGGGGATTATTTATTTACACATTGTGGAGGGAGGGGGGGGATCATCTATATACTGTATACAGAGATTGTGGAGGGTGGGGGGGGTGTCATATATATACAGTATACAGAGATTGCGGAGGGGGGGTGATCTATATACAGTATACAGAGATTGTGGAGGAACCTGCTCCGGATTCGGGGATTAGGAATGATCGGTGATCTCGGGAACAGAGGGAACATTCAGAAGATGTCACATCTGGAGGAGAGGATGGGATGTGGGGAGGAATCAGGGGAGGGAAGTGACACTCAACATTCTATCAGATACAATGTAACATGTACATAGAATGTCCACAACATGCAGAGTGATGGGCAGAGTCCAAGGATGCACATGACAGGTATAGGATGGCACACAGGGGGTATACGTGACAGGTATAGGATGGCACACAGGGGGGTATACATGACAGGTATAGGATGATACAGAGAGAGGATGTACATGACAAGCACAGGATGGCACATTACAAGTATAAGATGGCACACAGAGGACATACAGGATGTCACAGAGAGGTTGCACATGACAGGTATAGGATGGCAAACAGGGGATACACAGGACAGGTACAAGATTGCACACAGAGGATGTACAGGGCAGGTATAGGATGGAACACAGAGGATGTACAGGACATATATAGGATGGCACATGACAGGTCTAGGATGGCACAGAGAGGATGCACATGAAAGGTATAGGATCAGGATGACACAGATGATGCACAGGGCAGGTATAGGATGGCACACAGAGGTTATACATTACAGGTATAGGATAAGGATGGCACACAGAGGATGCACAGGGCAAGTATAGGATGGCACAGAGGATGCACAGGGCAAATATAGGATGGCACACAGAGGATGCACAGGGCAGGTATAGGATGGCACACAGAGGATGTACATGACAGGTATAGGATGGCACACGACAGGTATAGGATGGCACAGAGAGGATGCACATGAAAGGTATAGGATCAGGATGGCACACAGAGGATGCACAGGGCAGGTATAGGATGGCACACAGAGGATGCACAGGGCAGGTATAGGATGGCACACAGAGGATGTACATGACAGGTATAGGATGGCACACGACAGGTATAGGATGGCACAGAGAGGATGCACATGAAAGGTATAGGATCAGGATGGCACAGAGGATGCACAGGGCAAATATAGGATGGCACACAGAGGATGCACAGGGCAGGTATAGGGTGGCACACAGGGGATGAACATGACAGGTATAGGATGGCACACAGAGGTTGTACATTACAGGTATTGGATCAGGATGGCACAGAGGATGTACAGGGCAGGTAGAGGATGGTACACAGAAGATGGCACAGATTAGATACACGACAGGTATAGGATGGCACACAGAGAATGCACAGGACAGGTATAGGATGGCACACAGAGGATGCACATGACAGGTATAGGATGGCACAGATGATGGCACAAATTGGCATTGTATGTCTGGTATTTGGGGTCTCGGGTGAGTGAAGAGTTAATAAGTCGGGTGGTCGCTCCGGTGGGTCACCTACCTAGTGCCAGGTGGAGGAGAGAAGACAGCAGAACGCTGACCCCGGGGCAGCTCATCATTCCCATGCCGACCCCGGTACCTCCATCGGGTTCACACTCCTGGGTACAGACCGGGGACGCCCGGAGCCCGGCGCCGATGCGGGCACATCCCCTGCAAGAATCCCTCCTCCGGGCGGGTGAGGAGGAGAGCGCTGGCCGGGTGTCGGAGCCTCGGTCCTCCGCCTCGGTCCCTCACTGCCTGCAGCAGCCACAGCCTGGCATCAAATGGCTCTCCCAGAATCTCATTGGCTCCCTCCTCCTCCAATTCACCCAACCCCCTCCTTCATCCACACTGCTCCCTACTCCTCATCCTCCACTTCACCAGCCTCTGGATCCCTGGAGTGCCCAATCTATACCCACTACACCCTCACCCAAATCCCTGAATGCCCACTTCTCACCCAAATCCCTGGAGTGTCCAATCTATACCCACTACACCCTCACCCACATCCCTGGAGTGTCCACTTCTCACCCACATCCCTGGAGTGCCCAACCTATATCCACTACCCCTTACCCACATCCCTGGAGTGCCCAACCTATATCCACTACCCCTCACCCACATCCCTGAGTGCCCACTTCTCACCCACATCTCTGGAGTGCCCAATCTATACCCACTACACCCTCACCCACATCCCTGGAGTGCCCAATCTATACCCACTACACCCTCACCCACATCCCTGGAGTGTCCACTTCTCACCCACATCCCTGGAGTGCCCAACCTATATCCACTACCCCTCACCCACATCCCTGGAGTGCCCAACCTATATCCACTACCCCTCACCCACATCCCTGAGTGCCCACTTCTCACCCAAATCCCTGGAGTGTCCAATCTATACCCACTACTCCCCTTACCCAAATCCCTGAGTGCCCACTTCTCACCCACATCTCTGGAGTGCCCAATCTATACCCACTACACCCTCACCCACATCCCTGGAGTGCTCAATCTATACCCACTACACCCTCACCCACATCCCTGAGTGCCCAATCTATATCCACTACTCCCCTCACCCACATCCCTGAGTGCCCACTTCTCACCCACATCCCTGGAGTGCCCAATCTATACCCACTACACCCTCACCCACATCCCTGGAGTGTCCAATCTATATCCACTACTCCCCTAATCCAAATCCCTGAGTGCCCACTTCTCACCCACATCTCTGGAGTGCCCAATCTATATCCACTACCCCCCTCACCCAAATCACTGAGTGCCCACTTCTCACCAACATCCCTGGGTTGCCCAATCTATACCCACTACCCCCTCACCCACATCCCTGGAGTGCCCAGTTCTCACCCACATCCCTGGAGTGCCCAATCTATACCCACATCCCTTGAGTGCCCAATCTATACCCACATCCCTTGAGTGCCCTCTTCTTACACACATCCCTGTGGTGCCTACTACCCCCTCACCCATTACTTTAACCAGCCCCTCTGTTCTCTGGAATGCCCCCTCCTCTACTCTACCTAGTTTCTTTGTCCTCTGGACTGTGACCCCCTCCCCCCTCTACACCTCAACCAGCCCCCCTGTATCCTGGCAATAAATGGGGCACGGAAGCGGCAATCAAGTGGGCACGGTAGCGGCAATCAAGTGGGCACGGTAGCGGCAATCAATGGGGCACACTGGCAGGGATGTAGGTGAGAAGTGAGCACTCCAGGGATGTGGGTGAGGGGGTAGTGGGCACGGGGGGTAGTGGGAACCCCGGGGATGTGGGTATAGATTGGGCACTTCAGGGATGTGGGTGAGGGGAGAAGTGGGCACCGCAGGGATGTGGGTATAGATTGGGCACTCCAGGGATGTGGGTGAGATGGGTAGTGGACACCCCAGGGATGTGAGTACAGATTGGGCACTCCAGGGATGTGGGTGAGATGGGTAGTGGACACCCCAGGGATGTGGGTACAGATTGGGCACTCCAGGGATGTGGGTGAGGGGAGAAGTGGGCACTCCAGGGATGTAGGTATAGATTGGGCACTCCAGGGATGTGGGTGAGATGGGTAGTGGACAGCCCAGGGATGTGGGTACAGATTGGGCACTCCAGGGATGTGGGTGAGGGGAGAAGTGGGCACTCCAGGGATGTAGGTATAGATTGGGCACTCCAGGGATGTGGGTGAGATGGGTAGTGGACAGCCTAGGGATGTGGGTACAGATTGGGCACTCCAGGGATGTGGGTGAGGGGAGAAGTGGGCACCCCAGGGATGTGGGTATAGATTGAGCACTCCAGGGATGTGGGTGAGGGGAGACGTGGGCACCCCAGGGATGTGGGTATAGATTGGGCACACTGGCAGAAATTGATGGGTACAGTAGCTACGTTTGATGGGCACAGGGGCTTGATTTTTATTTATTTTTTTCAGTTTCTTTGCACCCCCCAAAAAAAAAATTTGATCACCAGCGGCCACTGGTCAACTCTCCCGCTACCAGCAGTCTTCCCTTATCTTTCCACATTTTCAACTATTTACCATTTTATATTAAAAAACAAAAAAATATATAATAATAATAATAATAATAATAATAATAATAATAATAATAAAAAAGAAGAAAAAAAAAAAGAAAAATGAAACTAAATAAAAAAAATAATAATAAAAAAACAAACAAAAAAAAAAAACACCGTTCTTTAAGTTCCCCTTTATCTTTCGGCACTTCCACACCTCCCGTGACTTTTCTCCATCCTTCCCTTTTATCCAATATCTACATCATTTATCTACCTCTCACTTTATAAACCTTCTACGCCCCCCCCCCCCCGAGTGCTTTTTTACTGATTCCCCTTTAATCCACGCCTAGCTTTTGCTGCTTTACATCCAGTAAGCCGATTTATAGCTGGGAGAGCCAAGAACAAGTGAAATTGTGGAGGGAGCGATCCTTCAGTTGTACCCCCATTCCCCTACCCCCCCCAACCCCTGTCCCTCTGTGCCCCCCCTTTTATCCTGTGATTTCTCTACATGGCACCGGGAATCGTCAGTGAGAGGGCATGTTAACCCGCTTGTGACCGAGGCAATCCGACAAATGTCACGCGGATTAATCAGCGTCACGTATTCGCTTGGCAATTTCTATAAAACAGTTGTGGTCTCGTTTCCTCAACCGCGACGCCATTAATCTGAGCAAGCCCTGGCCTGACCCAAAAATACAATCCAAATCTTCCCAAAGGGGAAAGGGTTAATGCCTCCACTAATTCCATCATTTAAAGTAACATGTGTTCTCGATTTTCCTTTAAGTTTAATTTATATATATATATATATATATATATATATATATATATATATATATATGTATATATGTATATATATATATATATATATATATATATATATATATATATATATATATATATATATATATATATATATATATATATATATATATATATATATACATACACACACACACACACACACACACACACATACATACATACACACACACACACACACAATATATTACCAAACGTATTGGGACGCCTGCCTTTACACGCACATGAATTTTGAATGGCATCCCAGTCTTATAGCTAGATTCAGGATGGCGAGCACATACTTGCGGCGGCGTAGCTTAAGGCATTTAGGCTACGCCGCCGTAAGTTAGCGAGGCAAGTACATGATTCACAATGTACTTGCCTGCTACGTTACGGGGGCGTAGCCTAAAGCGGGCGGGCGTAAGGGCGCCTAATTCAAAGTAGGCTGAGGGGGCGTGTTTTATGATAATTAGGCTTGACCCGACAGGATTGACGTTTTTTTTGCAACTGCGCATGCGCCGTGCACCTACATTTCCCAGTGTGCCGCCGCACTTGCCTATTGATTTCGACGTGGACGTAAACGACGTAAATCCCTATTCACGGACGACTTACGCAAACAAAGTAACATTTTCGAATTTCGACGCGGGAACGGCGGCCATACTTAACATTACTATTCCATCTATTTGATGGAATAACTTTAGGCCTGCTAATGCGTTACGTAAACGGCGTATCTGTACTGCGTCGGCCAGGCGTACGTTCGTGAATATGCGTATTTACCGATTTACATATTCTACGCCGATCGCAATGGAAGCGCCACCTAGCGGCCAGCCTAAAAATTACACTTTAGGATACAAGGGTGTAAGACACTTACGCCGCTCGTATCTGAGCCTAATTTAAGCGTATCTGGTTACCAGAATACGCTTAAATTAGCGCCAACGCAAATTATGACTTAGGCTGGCGTATCTAATGATACGCCAGCCTAAGTATCTCTGAATTTGGCTATTAGTCCGTAGGGTTTAATATTGAGTTGGCCCCACCCTTTTGCGGCTATAACAGCTTCAACTCTTCTGGGAAGGCCGTCCACAAGGTTTATTGTATTGGTTTTAGAAGCTAGGCGGCTTCTTCTGTTCATAAGCTAATGAACTTGTTGGACTGGTTCAAAGAGCTCAGGGCACAGGAAAGATTTATTATCATTGTTTTATGTAATATTAAATTTGTTATGTCAGATATTAAAAAATGTGTAAATGCACACACATACACTATATTACCAAAAGTATTGAGGCACCTATAACAGCTTCAACTCTTCTGGGAAGGCCGTCCACAAGGTTTAGGAGCACATTGGCCTGTTTATGCCAAGGATCTATAGGTTGCATTGATGAATGGGAACACCATAATAAACTTTAGACGACTGGCCCAGGGCCAGAGTAAAGGGCCTCAGGACCAGTGGGTCGGGGGGGGGGGGGGGCTTTCATGGTTTCTGGCACAGGTTTCTGCATTCAATACACGTGCAGAACCAAGGGTCCCAGTTATTATAATTATTACGTAAAGGATTTATAGGTTGCTTTAAAAGAATGGGAACACCATATCAAACTTTAGATGGCTGCCCCAGGACCACTGGGGCCCTTCATGTTTTTTTCGCACCTGTGTTCCTGACACAGGTTTGTTCATTCCATACACGTGCAGAACCAAGAGTCCCATTTATTATAATCATTACGTAAAGGATCTATAAGTTGCTTTGATGAATGGGAACACCATATTAAACTTTAGATGGCTGCCCCAGAGGAAAGGGCCTCGGGCCATTGGGTCAGTAAGGGGGGCCTTCATAGTTACTTCCACCGGAGCCCTGAAGGTTCTAGTTATGCCTCTGGCATTAAGTGAGCACTCCTGAGCTACAAATTTTTTGAAACAAGCTTCCACTGAAGACTGTAATGCTAAGAAAAATAAATAAATCAATGACTGGGCATGACAGCCACAGGTTGCTGCATTCCATGCACGTGCAGAACCAAGAGTCCCATTTATTATAATCATTATGTAAAGGATCTATAGGTTGCTTTGATGAATGGGAACACCATATTAACCCTTAGATGACTGCCACAGGACCAGAGGAAAGGGCCTTAGAACCAGCGGATCAGGGGGGCCCTTCATGGCTTGTTGCACCTGTGTTCTTGCCACAGGTTTCTGCATTCCATACACGTGCAGAACCAAGAGTCCCATTTATTATAATCATTACGTAAAGGATCTATAGGTTGCTTTGATGAATGGGAACACCATATTAAAAACTTTAGTTGGCTGCCCCAGGACCAGAGGGCCTCAGGAACCAGTGGGCCAGGGGGACCCTGGGGACTTAAACGGTTTTTACTTATGCCTCTCGTGAAGTTTACACACTTACCTGAGCTACAAAATTTGTTTGCAAACACTCTCAGCACCAAATTAAAGCTAAAAAGAAAGAAAAAAAAAACACACAAATCTTCAGAAGCTAAGCATACGCATCCTATACCCTTACAAACTGCTCCTTGCAAACATAGGCAGTCAAACAGTTAAATTTGCATGCCCCAAATCTGATGGCCGTACAGATACAGGCCGTGGAAAAAAATCTGCATTGTTTCCCTTTCAGTGCTGACTGCACTGCAGGGGTTAAGAGCAGCTGCATTCCATTGCAGGTAAGAAGACAAATGGCAGTGCCATTTATCACTGTGCCAGCTACGCAAGGTGCCAGGGCTGCATCTAATGCCTGTACTGTGGCTATTAACTTGGCATAGCTCTGTCATGTTGATTTGATTTAGCTGAAAGCTAGGTAAAAGTCACACAACTCCGCTACTTATTTTATAGCCTTCAACTCAGCCGAGGCGCTCCTAGTGCAAAGACGGCAATGTACAGATAGAATGCCGTTATCCCTGCTAATTAGTCCGGATACCAGAGCCAGCGATATCCTCGAAAATTCAATTAATTTGTAGGTTGCACGACACGGGTCAGTGATAATGGGGAACGCCATTATCGAAAACATTTGTTGGTTTGAGCAAGCGGTGTTCCCATACTGGGAATGGGCAACATTTTAAAGATTTGTCCGTTTGTACCGAAGGCTTGTTTATAGTTCCCGTTCTTGAAGCCAAGTTTAGAGATTGTAAAACAGAACGCAAAATAAAAAGGTCGGTTGTTCCACTAGTGCTTATCATCCTGTTCTGATTTCTTTTGCAAGTTATTAAAATTCAATCTCTGCTATTTATTTAGATTTTGGTTTTTGGAGTAAAGGTTGGGAACCTGGCCCTTTGTTCATTTTTGGGGCCCCATGGAAGGAGAATTCTACTCACTTCCTGTCTCATAAATTTAGGTTGCGATAGGGTGCGTCAGGGATGGGCTCAGCCCTTCCTTCTCTGAGCTGGCCGCTCAGCTGTCGGCTAATTGCCAGCTCCCATCTCTCCACAGTGACTCACCTGTTGACGATCCTGCTCGTCAGTCCTGCCTACTTAAGCCATCCAGCTCAATTGATCTCTGCCTTCGCCTTGGTCAACATCACAGAGACTATCTTTTGCATTTCTGTTGAAGACTTTCTTGGCTGATGTTCCTTATGGCTCCAGATTCCGCTTGCTGTTCTACTACGTTTATCTCTGGCTCTCCGACATTTGGCTTGACTGACTATCCGATACGGTTCCAGAGATCTGGCTATGTTTTCACTACGCTAATCTTTTTATTATTATCATTATTATTAAACAAGTGTGATTTAACTGTACTTCTGTTTCGGTCTGATTCATGGTTTCTGACAGGGAGACATTAAGACAGGAAATGAGGGTAAAAATTTCCCAACTGGGGTAGGACAACATAAACTCAAGACTCCATTTCTTCAATTCTTTAAAGTGTGGGTCCCTGGTCTTCCTCTTTAGCATTGGCTCTCGCCTAGCTAAGCAACTTTCCATTGTAAGCCAAGTGTCCGGACCCGGATCAGAACCTGCAACCCCTGCTCTGTGGGTCTCTGATGTGAAGAAGGGGAATGAAGACTAGGCTCTAAAGTGGAAGACGGGGCACTCCGATGTGATCGGGGGGTTCTAATGTGAAGAACGGCTCAAAACTGGAAGGGAGTCCTCATTGGCAGGGGGGGGGGGGGGCGTTGGTGCATCTCCTTTGAAAAGGGATGTGAAAATAATTTTCAGGACTCTCATGTGAAAAGAATGCTCTGATGTAAAGAGTGGGCTCTAAATTTGAAGGGAGGGGGGTCTGTGATCTTAAAGTGAAGGGAGGTCTCTGATGTGAAAGGGGGGGGGGGGGGTTGGATCTGAAAAAAAGGCTCTGATGTGAAGAGTGGGCTTTTAAATAGAAGGGGTGGTCTGTGTTATGAAAGGGGGGGTCTGTGATGGTAAGGGAGGTCTCTGATGTTAAGGGGGGGTTCTCTAGTGTGAAAGAGGGGGGGGGGGGGAGTTCTCTGATGTGAAGAAAAGGCTCTGATGTGAAGACTGGGCTTGAACGTGGGGGGTCAGAATGATGGGCTCTGGTGTGAAAGGGGGGTCTGTGATGGGGAGAGAGGTCTCTGATGTTAGGGGGGGGGTTCTTTCATGTGAAGCGTGGGCTTTAAAGTGGATGGGGTAGTTATGTTAAAGAGGGCTCTAAAGTAGAAAAGGGTGTGGGGGGGGGGTGTCTTTGATGGGGAGGGACTCAGGTCTCGGATGTAAAGGAGGGGGGGTTCTTTGACATGACGAGGGGGTTCTTTTATGTCAAGAGAAGGCTCTGACGTGAAGAGTGGGCTCTAAAGTGGAAGTCTGTGATGGGGAGGGAGGTCTCTGATGTTAAAGGGGGGGTTCTCTGATGTAAAGGGGGGGGGGTTCTCTGATGTTCTCTGATGTAAAAAGAAGGCTCTGATGCAAAGAGTGGGCTCTAAAGTGGAAGTGGGGTTCTGTGATGTGAAAGGGGGGGGGGTTTGATGTGAAAATGTCGCTCTGAAGTAAAAGGGGGGCTCAGACGTGAAAGTAGGGGTCAGAAAGACGGGAATCTGATGTGAAAGAAGGGGGCTCTGATGTGTAAGGGCTGCTGATGTGTGTTTATTCATTTGTTTTTAAAACCGATTTTTTTTTTTTTGGCCCATGAAAATTTGTCAATGTGGCCCTCATACTAAAATATTTTTTAGGGGCCCCTACCCACGGGGGAACGCAGAAACGTCTAAAAAGTTCCTCCAAGTCCAATGACACGACTTCAATGGAGGCCAAAATCCGATTGGCTAAACATAAAACACAGGCTGTCATTTGGGATTCTGCATGGATTTGATCTCGCCATGCTCCGGACATGACAGGGATACAGAAAACACAAAACAGGATATTCAACGTATTTTTATTTTTTTTGCTCGGTATCACATTTCTGCAGGAGACATAAGAGTTCTTTATAGAGGATCAGGAGTGGCAGTGTATCACTAGCATGATACTCCCAATAATGATTCACTTTAAGGGAAGCCACATATAAATACAGCGCGGAGCGTGGTGCTGAATGAGAACGCCGAGGCCAGTCGGTAAATGGATGTGACAGGAGCTGGAGCCCTCTGCCGTAGACTCCACGAGCTCGGGGAATATTAACCTCTTCATATGATGGACTGTCAGCGCCGCACGCTCCTTTGTTTCCTAGATCGCTGGCTCTTGCCTGCTAGATTGCAAGCCGCTATGCCTCATTCACAAAACCCTCCTGTCACCGAGATGAAAGAGAGATGAAGAGGATACAACTCACCGTCTTATGGAATCTTCACCTGGAAAAAAAAACGACGAGAACAATCATCTTAGTACAAAAAGACCACGGCAACCACCTCCTTCAGTCATATCAAAGACCACTTAGACACGGGATGATGCTCAACTAGAGAACGCATTAAAAGAAAAAAGTCACAGCGGTGCCAAAAGACAAATGAAAAATAGATTACCGGTGTAGCACCCTGATGTTTAGGCAGGGTTGCTATCAAACTTAGTTGCCAGGCGATAGTTGCCTTGGCCAATTGTTAGGAGATCAAATCGATTCTTCTCTAAATCTGGACTTGTTGCACCCTCTCTCTTCTGTCACAAGGTGGCACTGTGCTAGTGACATTAGATTAGACAGGGGCTTTGCAAGCTCAGACATGAATGGATAGCTGTCTCAGCCAATGGGCAGGGATTTTATTGAATCCCTTGGCCTACTGGGAGAGCCTATTTATTTGGGTGACATCAGGTGATCGGGGTTGTGTGCCACCTGGACGGCTGTATGGGTGGACGTGGGATGTGCTGCCCCGGATTGCTAGGCCAAGTCTGAGGCCTATCCCAGGGATGTTTAGCTACTAGGCTGTCTGAGGGCCTATCCAGAAGCAGGAGAGCAGCATAGGGTTGGGACTGCTGGCCTGCAGTCCAAACAGAAGTAGTGGTTCTGCCGGACGGGGAACCAGTTGTGGTCGGAGGTAGAGGGGAAGCTGTTGCCACTAAGGGGCCAACCGCCTTGTTACCGGAGACCACTGTGCGTAAGGTTTAGTCAGTGCCAGCGCAGACTTCTCACCAGCCAGGGACGGTGAAGAAGAGGGAAAACGTCAGTGAGTGCCAAGTCAGGGACCCAGAGGGACAGCAGAGGTGCCTAACCCTCTGTGTCTTACCACCCATACTCCAATCCCCGGCATGCTGCGTCCTATATAAGGAATGCGAGGGCTGAAAATTTGAAGCCCAGCAGCCGGAAGATACCGATGGGCTTCAGCCGTCACCCGATTGTCTGAAAAGAGATCCGGTCGGATTGGCCACCAGGAGAAGGAGGAGGGAGGAGACGCAGGGGAAGCATATGGAGAGAACAGACGGAAGAGATGGGGTAAGTGCGGGGCCCTGACCTACTGACTGACTGACCGACCGACCCGGGAGAGAGGGGTTGCTGCCCATGACCCAACCGACCGGGGGGGCAGTCCCCCTCCCCCAAGAAAATACCCACCAGCCGCTACTGCTTTACACCAGTATTCCCCCTAAAATGCACCACTAAAGTGCTTGGGTTTGGCTTGAAGAAAAGTTGGCAACCCTTCAAGTACGTGACATTGTATCATGGATTTGTCCGGTTGTGGAAGATCTTAAAAAAAGGACCTCTATCTTTCCAGACTTGTTTTTCAGTAAGGTCACATGCTTGAAGGACGTTTACATTGATCCACGTAGCAAAAAAGGAAAATATAAATGCAAATAAAAACTTCCTTCAAGATGGGAAAAAAAAAAGTATCTCAAGGTATTCTAGAAAACAACTCATATCCTTGAAACAATGGGAACTTTCTTACTGTTCTTTTCAATTGTTACAATAAGAATAATGACCTTCTGATGTCAAATGAACAGTTTGAAGCCTCGGAAGAAGAAAATGATTGGGTTTGTCTTAAAGAATAGAAAAGAAGGGATCCTTGAAAAGTGAAAGCCTTTATTTCAGCAAGTCTTGCCATGGTGATAGCGAGAAAGCGTCATATTCATTGTACAACGCAAGTTTACATCAACTGAGTTTCCATTAATGAGCCAACTGTTCTCCAACTGTTCTAGACTTGAGCAAGTGTAGACTCTTCTTGGTGCATTATGGTGCGATTTTGGGTCTATAGACTTCAGTATCTCACCCAAAATGGTATTTATGTTGCAAAAGGATGCCATAAAATCAGCGAGCCAATCACACAAGCAGGAAAATATGTTTCTGTGGGAAGTCCGTATATGGATGGTGTACAGAAAGCCTCCATAGGTGGCCATATTGCATTGAATTTTTAAGAAAGTTACAGAAGCTGCAGATTGAAGCGTAAAGGTCATTTTTAAAGGTCTCTTGAAAATGCAGAGAAACAGATTGGATTTTCGAACTGAATACCTTTTCACCAGATGGGTTAAATCAGAACTTTGGTCTATATATGGTTGTTTTGTTCGTCTCTTTGGCCCAAGATGTGTTTTATGAGATTTTGCTTGGAGTAAGGGCCCTTTCACACCAGCGGACCGTATGTCCGTATTTCATCCATCCGTTTTCAGATGAAATACGGACATACATGCATCCCTATGGGATTGCGGATGAACATCCGCTGACATCCGATCTCATCGGTCACCACTATGGGCTGTTTCTGCAGACGGAGGAAAATCCTATTTTTCTATCCATCTGCAGACCTATTTTTCTATCCATCTGCGGATCTGATCGGATGAACACGGACAGACGCCCATGTTCATTCGATCCCCCCATAGAGGAGAGCGGAGATCCAACATCTGCCGGCTCAGCGGGGATTAACCACCCCATTTGGTCAGATGGTCCATCAGTTAAATCCCACTCTCCCCAATCGTTTGGCAAACAAGCCCCCAGGCGCAGCCCCCCCATCCACCCACCAACCACACAATTATCCCATCTAGGTTGCAGGCAGCTTCAGCAGCTTCCCCCTGGTGTCTCCTCCTCGACACCTCTACCCCTGGCAGCTCCTCCTCGGCACCTCTACCCCCGGCGGCTCCTCCTCCGCACTTCTGCCCCCGGCAGCTCCTCCTCCGCACCTCTGCCCCCGGCAGCTCCTCCTCGGCAGCTTGCCCCTGGCGGCTCCTCCTCGGCAGCTTGCCCCTGGCGGCTCCTCCTCGGCAGCTTGCCCCTGGCGTCTCCTCCTCGGCAGGCTTTCCCCCGGTGCCTCCGATTGGCCGGGAGGAGAAGCAGGAAGAAAATAGCAAATTTAATATTCTCTATTGTCACACAAAACTGGGTGGGATCAGGGCGCAGTGCTCTGATCTAAGCCAATTAGAACCTCAGGCTCCAATCACATGCTTAGAAAAAAAAAACACAACATAAAACATTGAAATCCATGCGTCCGGCATGTAGGGAGCATGTTGGGCACATGGATTAGGGCGGCATTGCCCCTAATGGAGCAGGCGCCACTGATACCCAGCCTTCTTCTAAAAGGTAGGAGGAGCCATTAAAGGGAACTTACTCTGCCTTCATCTGCTTACAAACTATTTTATTTGACAAAAAAAAATAAAAAGCATATAAATAAGAATTTCATGTTTATGAAATTGTAAAATAAAAAAACGCAAATGGACCAGAAACATTTATTTTTAAATTTACAGGCTGGTATGCAGGTTTTGGGTCCCTCCTGCCACCCCACCATTGACCGTCATTCTTCATTCCCGCTGTGCGTCTCTCACGGGACGAGGTGATGAATAGCGCGGCGTCAATGTGCGGCATCAATGCTCAGAAGGGGTCACCACTGGACGGTGCTTGTAACCTACATAACTGATGGCTTCCCTCCAAACTCTCAGGAACATTAGGGAAGCACGGACCTGTGTCCGGGAGACGGGACCAGGTGACCCTGGTGGTCTCTCCCAAAACAAACCGCTTGCCAAAAAAAAATTATAATATATATATATATATATATAATGAAGAGCAGCTAATTGATGGCGCATTTTGCTAGAGAGCCCAAGGTGGACCTCCGCTACCCTCATGGAACCCTTAATTTTATTACTTTCCAGGCAGATAATTGCAGCGCCGTGTAAGCAAGAGAACGATGGCAGGTAAATCCGGTTCAATACCTGACCTAAATAAAAAGGTTATTCTGAGCTCTACCAACTCACCTCTCCGGTCATTTATCACTCGCTCCCTGCTGGGGGAAATCAAGGAGAAAGTCAGGGGAAATCCTTTGGATACGGAAAGCCAGAAAATCCACCTCCTTTCACAATTACTACCTGTGATATATTATATTTTGCATGTGCATGGAGATAATATATACACTATATTACCAAAAGTATTGGGACACCTGCCTTTACACGCACATGAACTTTAATGGCATCCCAGTCTTAGTCCGTACTTTAACGGTGTCTTAGTCCGTAGGGTTCAATATTGATTTGGCCCCGCCCTTTGCAGCTATAACAGCTTCAACTCTTCTGGGAAGGCTGTCCACAAGGTTTATTTTATTGGTTTTAGAATCTAGGCTTCTCCTATTCATATGCTAATGAACTTGTTGGACTGGTACAAGAAGCTCAGGAACAATTTTTCTTATTGCATGTAATATTAAATTTTCATAGGGTTATAATTTGTTATATCAGATATTAAAATCATTAGAAAAAATGTGTAAGTGCACACACACTATATTGCCAAAAGTATTGGGGCGCCTACCTTTACACACACACACACACACATGAAATTTAATGGCATCCCAGTCTAAGTCCGAAGGGTTCAATATTGAGTTGGCCCACCCTTTGCAGCTATAACAGCTTCAACTCTTCTGGGAAGGCCGTCCACAAGGTTTATTGTATTGGTTTTAGAATCATGTGCTAATGAACTTGTTGGACTGGTTCAAGAAGCTAAGGGCACAGGAACAATTGAATTTTCTTATTGCATGTAATATTAAATTTGCACAGGGTTACAATTTGTTACATTAAATAGTATAATCATTAGAAAAAAAATGTGTAAGTGCACACACACACACACACACACACACTAAATTGCCAAAAGTATTGGGACGCCTGCCTTTACACGGACATGAACTTCAATGGCATCCCAGTCTTAGTCCGTAGGGTTCAATATTGAGTTGGCCCTGCCCTTTGCAGCAGTAAGAGCGCCACCTCTTCTGGGAAGGCTGTGTTCAAGGTTTAGGAGTGTGTCCTTGGTAATGTTTGACCAGTGAGCCGCGCAGGAGTGACATGACAGCGGCCGGCGATCGAGAACGGGAAGCTGGCTGCCCAAAGAGGTCAATGGCTGGACGGGGGCCTCGGAGACGCCGCATCGCTGGACCCAGGTAGAGGATAGCTCTGCTTTAAGGCGGTGGATCCTAACAGGGGAATTACAAAATCCAGAATAAAAATTTACACTCCACTTCTTCTAATTTCACTCTACTTAAATTTTCGATGAGGATGGTGGTGGTGGTTGAGGGTGCGTGTACTTTGGGGTGGGGGGGGTTATAAAAAAAATAGCGCGGTTCGGTCTCGCCGACGGGCAGAGCAGGTCCGGCTCCCAGAGGTACGATAAATAGTTCATAGATTATCCTCAGAACTAAGAAGGAGCCGAGATTTCCAGGAGAACGGTCCCCGGCGTGAGGCTGAGGAGATCAGAGGTGAGACCACCGGAGGATAAATCGGTGATGGCGGCAACATTGAAACTTTAATAACGTTTTAATAAACCCGCTACCGGCCCTTCATTTGGTATTCACTATAATGTGTGTGTTCTTAATTATACATTTGCTAAGTCAATGCTTTGGATTCTCTAATTAGTTTCAAGTCAGCCAAATTTCTCATTAAGACATTTGCAATTGACAGATTTTTATACTTTCTTTTTTTTCCCCCTGCTATGCTGTACCCGGCCTCGCCATTTAAAGGAGAAGAACCCGCAGAGGGTTTGGAGGTCTCCTGTAAATTGCGTATCTGCAAGGTTTAAAAAAAATGAAAAAAATAAAATAAAAAAGGGGAGGGGGTGGGAAAGAAGAAGGATCCGCTTATAAAAATCAAATATTGTATCAAATTAATAATAAATAAAATAATGTATATAATGATACTACCAATATATAATAGTGTAAAAAATATCAGATACAATATTATTTTTATTTTTAGATTTTTTTGAGATTATAAATAACAAATAATAATAATAACAATAATTATACTGTCATGGATATGCAATAGTCTGGCAGCTTACCTGTTTTTCCCATCTGTTCATTAGAGGCCTGACCCTGTTCTGGTTCCCTTTTGTATCACTTCTTCTTCCTGTATGGCCCCACCCAGGCCATCCCAGGAAGTCTATATTAACTGTTGCACTGCAGGTCTGCAGTGCTGTTCAACAGTGTTGTTTGCTTAAAGGGGTTGTAAAGACAAAAATATTTTCCTCTTAAATTAAAGTCTGACAGTAGCTGATAAAGTAAAAAGTAATGTTTTGCATTATAACTAGTTTGATACCTGTTGAAATCGAGCTGTTTTATTCACCTCCGTCACTCCTGAATCATTATTCTCACTGACTTCCTGGTTTGCAGTGCGCATTCATTCTTGCTACATCACGGCCTAATGGGAACTACAGTTCCCATTAGGCTCAGTCTCCATGCCTGTGAGGGATAAGAGAGCATCTTCCCGCAGGGCTGTAGTCATAGGGAGGGGGTGAGCACATTCTGCTTTCCACCATGCAAAACGGCTCAGATGCTGGTGGAAAGCAAAAAGAGGAGTGACAGGAAATGGCATTTTCAAACCTGGATTACTGTATTTTGGAGGTCAAAAGGAAAAACGAGGTAAGTGATATTTAAATGCTCTAGCTTACAGCAATCAATTGATCTAATAAAAAACGAACCTTTAGTGTTCCTTTAAGTTCCTGTCTGCAGTGTGCTACGATTACCTTCCTGTGTACCGTTTTTGGCTTGTCCCTGACTTCTCCTGTTTGCCTGTGCCCCTGACCATTTGCCCCTGTCTCCCGGTTACCCTTGTCTGCCTGTTGCCCTGACCTTGGCCTACCCTTCACTACCGTTTGTCCTGCTAGCTGCTTGCCCTCTCTCCCTGCGGAGTGTGACCTAGGGGATCTCGGGGGTCGCGACCTGGATCCAGCTGCGGCCAAGGCCATCCTCACCACTAGAGGCTCTGGTGAACACAAAGCTGGGTCTTAGACTCCGCACCCTGGATGATCTTGGGTTCACGTTTCCTCTCTGATAGCAGCAGTCGGCTATAGGGGTCACTACCTTGTGGTGCATCCCTGACCCCAACGGGGTAGACCTTGTCACCTGGCCTGACATATACTACAACACTATATTATTATTATTATAATACATTATTTTTAAAAGAAAATTGTATAGAATAATAATAAATAATAATAATAATAATAATAGATACACTATTATTTATTATTAGTAGTATTATAATATACATTATTTTATGCAATTGTATATAAAATAATAATAAACTATTAACAATAAATATGAAAAATTCAAAAAGTACAAAGTGGGATGGGACTTTAAATGTGCCTGAGCGAGAAAAGGAAAAAGAGAGGGAAAAAAAAGGAAAAGAAAGAAGAGAGCGCGAGAGAAAGAGAGCGCGAGAGAAAGAGAGCGCGAGAGAAAGAGAGCGCGAGAGAAAGAGAGCGCGAGAGAAAGAGAGCGCGAGAGAAAGAGAGCGCGAGAGAAAGAGAGCGCGATGGCGAGAGGGCGAGAGGGAGAGAGGGCGAGAGGGAGAAAGGGCGAGAGGGAGAAAGGGCGAGAGGGAGAGAGGGCGAGAGGGAGAGAGGGCGAGAGGGAGAGAGGGCGAGAGGGAGAAAGGGCGAGAGGGAGAAAGGGCGAGAGGGAGAAAGGGCGAGAGGGAGAAAGGGCGAGAGGGAGAAAGGGCGAGAGGGAGAAAGGGCGAGAGGGAGAAAGGGCGAGAGGGAGAAAGGGCGAGAGGGCGAGAGAGCTTCCTGATTACTAGGAACAGACGATCTCTCTACTCCCCTATCAGAACGGGGATCTGTCTGGACAGGCTGGTGGACATCACGGCCACCGATCAAACATTGGCTCAAGCATCGCGCCGCCGGCAGCGAGCGCACTCCCCCTAATGTTTTTAAAGAGAGCCAACCTCCCGCAGTATAAAGGACGGCGGCTGGTTGGCAATCGGTTAAATGAATTTCAAATATATCTCCTCACGTACCCCCTATTACAAAGGGTTAGAGTGCTGCTTCTGATAACCATTGCGGCGCTTTTTATTCGGTCACGTGCCGACCCTCAGCAAAAAAAAGAAGTCAAAGGCTCCCCAACGCATCTCCTCCGGTCCTTCCAGACTCATTAATTATTCCTACTTTCACCAAACGAATCCACTCAACGGCTTGAAATTGTATAAAAGGATAAAAAAGGTCCGGCTATATTTAGCTCTATATACTGTATGCCCCCCCCAGTCGAAACGCGTTCTCAAGGTGATCCTCCTTAAAAAAAAAACGATGTCTGGAGGAGATACAATAGAGAAATAAAAGGGAAGAACGGCACTTCCGAAGGCGGGTTCTGGGGCACTTTGTCTTTGATATATTTTATCTCTTCGTATTACATTTCCAACGTGATGACTTTTAAAGGGATAATAATGCGCCTTTTAAAATAAAAAATTCCGCCGATAATAGCCTCATCCTTCAAGAAGAAAAGCCCGGCTGCGGTCTCTCACCAACTAAAGCATCTAAATAATATTGATGTATACAGCCATTCACAGCTCCGTACGCGATAAAACCCGCGCAATACTAAGTATTCGGCAAATTCCGGGGGGCCGGCTAGGTTATTGAATGATTAAGTGCTTAGATGTTATGGAGATCACAACGAGCCAATCACATCCCACCTGTGCCCCACAGGAGCTTACACTCTACTGGCCTTGTTTCAGAAGGACAAAGGCTTGTATATAGTTCCGGTGTGTCGCACAGAACTAGGCAACGAAGATCAAACCATTAACATACGTCCTTGCTGTAGTTACTGTATTGAGATCTAACATACTCCATCGCACTTTACCAACAATGAAAACGCATTTCGCACTAAGTAATAGCTAACCTGTTGCCTCCCAGACGCCATTTAGGCACTTAGCTTTGATGTGCAACTCTGAAGGCAGATGACGTCAATGAGAAAAGGTCCACACCGTATTCCCATACAAATATTATTTATTGATTGCTCCAACATAATTCACAATGCTGCAGAAAACTTAGACCTTTGCCTTTACAAACCAGAGGAGCTTGCAATTTAATACGCACAGCACAGGCATGGACGCACACGCTTGGTCAAAGTAGGAGACTAAAAAATTCCTATTCCCAAGATCGGCCATGTCGATTCCATGCAGTTCCATGGCTAAAAAGGCTCTTGCTGACAATACTCTGCAAGCAAGCTTGTGATGCTACCCCTAGTGGCCAATATAATATATTACAAGGGCTATCGCTTGGCAATATCTCATTGGATAGAGTTCGGGTGGGGGTGGTTACGAGTGGGCGTAAATTTTTTGAATAAAAAGTACACAGAAAGGAAAGAGTTTAGTCACTTTTCACTCCTGGGCTGCTGGCGAGAGCCTCATGGAATCCTGGCATGGGCCAAAACTACGGGGGCCCAGGCTCCCTTGGGCCGAGAGCACGGGGCCCAGGCTCCCTTGGGACGAGAGCACCGGGGGCCCAGGCTCTCTAGGGCACGAGAGCACCGGGGGCCCAGGCTCTCTAGGGCACGAGAGCACCGGGGGCCCAGGCTCTCTAGGGCACGAGAGCACCGGGGACCCAGGCTCTCTTGGGCCGACAGCACGGGGACCCAGGCTCTCTTGGGCCGACAGCACGGGGACCCAGGCTCTCTTGGGGCCGACAGCACGGGGGCCCAGGCTCTCTTGGGGCCGACAGCACGGGGACCCAGGCTCTCTTGGGGCCGACAGCACGGGGGCCCAGGCTCTCTTGGGGCCGACAGCACGGGGGCCCAGGCTCTCTTGGGGCCGACAGCACGGGGGCCCAGGCTCTCTTGGGGCCGACAGCACGGGGGCCCAGGCTCTCTTGGGGCCGACAGCACGGGGCCCAGGCTCTCTTGGGCCAAAACCACAAGGCCCAGGCCGAATCTCAAAAACTGGCCGGGTCCTTTAGCTGCCTAAAGGTCTGGGTCTTAAGTGGTTAATATCATTAGGCCTAGCATACTCTTGGTAGTCTAGCAATTATAGGGATATACAACTTTTTTTGGAAGAACCTTATTTAGAGACATAGGTGAACAGTGTCGGCCATTGATGGGCACAGTGTCGGCCAGTGATGGGCACAGTGTCGGCCAGTGATGTTTTTTCAGTTTGTTTGCGCACCCCCTAATAATTTTGGAGCACCAGCCCCTACTGGCCGCCCCTCTCATTTTTTGAGGTTGCCCGTCGGCGAGGGGCCCATAATAAAGTGCGGGACTCTGGTGGTGCTTTCTGCAGGTGGCTGCCATGAATTTTTATTTATGTCACCAGTCTAAATAAAAAAAAAACGTCCGGTTTACTCTCATCGGTTACTCTCTTGCGCGGAGAACAAGAGAGTTTGTCACGCCTGACCTAGATATTTGCACTGGTGTCGCCTTTTGCTACGGCACCTTTAATAAAAGAAGACGAATCCTTGCAGGAAAAATGCGGCAACGTGGAATCAGAACCCACAACCCGTATCGGGGGAATCGCACCGCCGCTATCCCACCCCTCCACGGTATCGATTATGTTCAGGATTACACAGGGACTTGGCTCAAAGCGTTCTATTTATCGGCACGCGCCGGGCCGACCGTCTTGCTCTCAGTAGGGGAAAGCGTGATCCCCCCCCCCTCCTCCACAGACCCCCCCCCCCTCGTCATGTCTATACGTGCCAGAAAAACATACACACTTCACAGACTGGGATAAGCTCTTATCCCGGCAAACAGCGAGCAGGAAAATCCGACTGGTGCATACGCAACGCCGATAAGCCCCTTCATCTCACTATGGCCTTTCTCTTCTCCGGCTCACACCGCCCTAAATCCATTCTCCTTCCCGCCACAGATTTTCTGTAGAATATCCCTCCAGTGTTACGCCACCGCAAAACCCAAAGTAACCCCTTCATGGCCTCGACGGTGGATTGGCACATTGGGGGGGGCAATAGAGTGCACAGTGGAGGGGTTTGTGTATATAGAACAGTGTTGTCATATGCCCCAAGCTTAGGAAGATTACAGATTACACGGGGTTGTTATGGTCGCAGGTTATAGGACGCCATAATATTCATTCTGCTTTTTCAGTTTTCTTTTTGTTTTGCAATTCCCAGATTGGGTTCTGGAGTTCGGAGGCTTCAAAGAGTCTTGGGAGGGACAAAGCCTCTAACCCTGTGTCCAGGTCTTACTGGAGACCAGCTAGCTGTGTGTACAGGCAGGGCCGCCATCAGGGGGGTACAGGCAGTACACTTGTAAGGGGCCCGGAGGTCCCCGGATGGCAACCCCCTTTTTGTTAGAGGCCCCCAGATGGCAACCCCCCTTTTTTTATTTATTTTTTATTAAAAAAAAATTGTTATAAATATTAAAGGGCCCAGGGCCCCCGGATATATTTTTATATTATATTTTATTTTTTAATATTTATATATTATTATTTTGTTTATTAAAGGGCTCAGAGGTCCCCCCCCTTTTTTTTTTTTTTTTGATAAATGTTTATTTTTTATTTTAATTTTTTTTATTAAAAGGCCCAGAGGTCCCCAGGGCCCCCGGATGGCAAACCCCCCCTCCCCCTTTTCATATTTTTTTTTAATATTTTTATATCATATTATATTTTATTTTTTAATATTTATATATTATTTTTTTTTATTAAAGGGCTCAGAGGTCCCCCCATTCTCCCCCCTTTTTTTTATATAAATGTTTATTTTTATTATTAAAAGGCCCAGAGGTCCCCAGGGCCCCGGATGGCTACCCCCTTTTTTTAATATATATATATATATATATATATCTTATTTTTTTTGTAAAGGCCCCTACTGCTTCTCAATTTGTGGCAGCCCCCCCCCCCCGCTTCTCAATTTCAGGCAGCAACACCCCCCCCCCCCCCCCGGTTCCAGGGAGCCCATGCCTGAAGCTGTGTAAAATTCCTGATGGCGGCCCTGTGTACAGGTGTGCTTGGCTCTGATAATCAAGGGCCTGACAGCAGTTCAGGGCACCACCTAGGTGACAGGAGTCCCCCTTAGGGTTGCCACCTGTACAGGATTCACCCAGACAGTTCGGGTTTTGAATCATGTGTCCAGGTTTCAGGCGGACTGAAACCCGGACACATTATTGAATTCAGACCAGGCTGTGGCTCCCCAAGTAACTAAGATAGTCACACACAAATATGTTGCTGTCCGAGAGCTTCAGCGGCCGTCTGGTGGCAGGTTTGGCATCTCTGGAGGGCAGGATGATGATGTCGGGAGGAGTAATCTGGCCACAGCCACCATTCGCTGCGGCACGCTATGCGCACCTCATTACTACTCTCCTTGGGGCACCCAAAGGTGTCCCAGACAGCTAAATTGTTCGGGTTTGGCTTGAAGAAAAGGTGGCAACCCTAGTCCCCCTGCCCAGAGGCCAGAGCAGCAGGGAGGGTTTGGTGACTCCCAGAGTGGCTTCTGGAGTTCGGAGACTTCAAAGAGTCTTGGGAGGGATGAAGCCTCTATGCTTGCTCTTTTTTTTTGTACAATTCTCCTTTAAGGGGAAGGTAGCAGGGGGTGTGTCCTATGCCTAAATTCCTTTGCTAGTAGGTGTCGGTCATTCTCAAATCAAAAAGTTGGGCGGTGCCACACAGAACCGCCCAAGGCAGGGATTGGATGCTGTGTGACCCAGAACAAGCAAGGTGAATGAATACATGGACATAGAGGGAGGAGATTGACAATGACACTACAAACTGCATGTGATCCGTCATTACAAGGTAAGACAAAACCATCAACACCGGGAATAGAACTGCACTAATGTGGGAGATAAAACCGCAAACAAATAAATTGCACTGTACTTTTAAGATATCCGGTCATAAAGCGGAGGTCCGCCCACCGCCACAAAAATTAAAAGCCAGCAGCTTCACATACTGAGAAAAATGAGCGCAAGTTCCACTATTGGGTGAAACTTTTCTTTAGGCCCCTTTCACACTTTTGTGCGACTTCTCCTGCGACTTAGGAGTGCAAAGTTGCTTAACAAGTCATACCCCCCCCCCTCCCCCATGATTTCCAATGAGTACCATTCATATCTGTGCGACTTCAAGACGAAAGTATTGCACTACTATTGTCTGACTTTGATGCCAGTTGAGGCCCATAGAGCTCAAATCTACACAGGCATTGCCTAAAATCGCACTAACAAAAAAAAACACAAAAGTTAAATAATAATAAAAATTTATATATATATTTATACATACATACACTTTTTTTTTATAAAAATAATAATAATTTAAAAAAAAAAATATTTTTGTGTTTTATTATTATTAATAATTTAAAAAATAATAAAAAAATCCACAATTTTTTTTTTAATAAAATATTATAATAATAATAACCCACAAAAAAAACAATAAAAAGTATATTAATAATAAAAAAAACCCACAAAAGTATATTAATAATAAAAAAAAAACCCACAAAAGTTAAATATTTTTATATATATATATATATATATATATATATATATATATATATATATATATATATATATATATATATATAAACTAATTATAATAATAAAACAATTATTATTGTTTTTTTATTATTATTAATTAAAAAAATCCACAAAAAAATAACAATTAAAATACTACTACTACTACTACTACTACTACTAATAATAATAATAAATAACCCACAAAAAACAATAAAAATTATAATAATAATAATAATAAATAAATAAATAAATAAAAAATCGCAGCAGTGTAAAAGGGGCCTTAAGCTTAAATTCCATTTTCTCCCAGTTCAAATCTGCCCCCCCCCCCCCTCATATTCTCCCAGCAAAAATCCCCTCTCTAGTACAAATCTTCTACCCCTGAAATTCCCCCATCCAGCACAATTTCCCAAAACACCCACCCAAAGAAAAAATGTATTATTCCCTCCCCTCCCCCCCCTACCATATTACTTGTATAGCACAAATCCCCCACCTCACAGGAGACCACAGTGCCGGGGGGGGGGGGGGGGGTCATGGTAAAGCGCACAGCATTGTACAGGACCAGATCCATTACAGTATGTATGAGCCAATCAGATCTGATCTCCTGTACAGGTAATACTATAAATAAGATACTGTATATAAAAGATAAACATAGAGGCCAGTGTATGTACTCACCTCCAGGGAAGGTAGGTGATCCGGATCAGAGATCTGTCCTCCTGTGTATAGAAGATTCCTCCTCTGACAGACACAGAACATTCCAGGTGTCCTGATTTCCTCCAGGTGCGATGAGCCTCCTCCTCCTCAGGTGTCCTGATCTCCTCCCCAGGTAATCGTCCTGCTCACCTGTGACCATAGAGAAGAAAGCAGTGATGTCCCCTTCACACCCCACAACATCCAGGGTATGGCACATAAACACAGCGGGATATCCAGGGGTTGGCACCTAGGGTAAGTGCCATGGGCGCCCTATGAAAGGGGCACACTGACTTTACCAGGGTCTCTTCTTCCCAGGACCAGATTAATGTAGGGGGGGCTGCTGGAGCTTCAGACCCCCTCCATAATATCGGCCCCATAGAGATTCCACACACAATTACTGGCTGGTTGATGTGCTTTCCTGGTGTGTTTTGTGTTTTTTTTTATGCCATTTTAACTTCTTAACACCGGCCTTTCACATTACTGACTCCCAGCATGCACTTGTGTAAGGTGGACATGTGAGCGAAAAGTGCATCATGGTGTGTTTTCGATGCATTTCCATTGGTTTCTATGGAAGATGATGAGTTTTTTTTTTTGTTTTTGTTATGCTTTTTGTACAGTGCAAAAAAGATGCTGCATGCAGGACTTTTCACAAAGCAGCACACAGGCAGTGTCTGGAGGTTGTGTTAGTGGCAGAGGATGACCGATACGTTGTTGCTACTCCTGTGATTGCTGTATCAGTCATCCTCCTCCACTAATAGTGATCACAGGAGTGGTAACAATGTATCAACCATCCTCCTCCACTAATACATTGTTACCACTCCTGTGATTGCTGTATTAGTGGAGAGGGAGGATCGATACATTGTTACCACTCCTATGATCGCTGTATCAGTCATGCCCCTCCACTAATACAGCGATCACAGGAGTGGTAACAATGTATTAATGTAGGGGCATGACTGATACAGTGATCACAGGAGTAGTACCAATGTATCAGTCATCCTCCTCCACCAATACAGTGATCACAGGAGTGGTAACAATGTATCAGTCATCCTCCTCCACTAATAGTGATCACAGGACTGGTAAGAATGTATCGGTCATCCCCCTCCACTAATACAGTGATCACAGGAGTGGCAACAATGTATCAGTCATCCTCCTCCACTAATAGTGATCACAGGACTGGTAACAATGCATCGGTCATCCCCCTCCACTAATACAGTGATCACAGGAGTGGTAACAATGTATCAGTCATCCTCTGCCACTGATACCACACCTGTGATTACTGTATCAGTCATCCTCCTCCACCAATACCATTGTTACCACTCCTGTAAATTGCTATTAGTGGGGGAGGATGATCGATACATTGTTGTTACTCCTGTGATCACTGTATTAGTGGAGGAGGATGACTGATACAGTGATCACAGGAGTGGTATCAGTGGCAGAGGATGACTGATACATTGTTACCACTCCTATGATCACTGTATCAGTCATCCCCTGCCACTGGGTTAAATGCCCCCCCCCTCCCTTGAATGTTGGTTTATATCCAACAAGCCGCAGTGGCCCCCCCCCCCCCGTGTGCGTCCGCCACCCGCCTCTCCGCCCCTGTTAGTCATTCGCTCTCAATTCATTTTCTTCCCTAATGAAATGGCAGCCGGATTGTTTTTCCTTCTTCTCTCCGTTCCTAATGGGTTCCTAATGATCTCCCAGGTGTGAGACGCCGAGATTAAAACCCAACGATCTCCATCATTTGTCTGTATGATAAGATCGGCAAATCGGAGGCCGCCCCCTCCCCCGAACTTCTCCCCCAATTCACTGCGACCGACTGCGCCCAGGAGTCCGGGGGATCGCTACTCTTCCTTATTAGTGGAGGAGGATGACTGATACATTGTTACCAGTCCTGTGATCACTATTAGTGGAGGAGGATGACTGATACATTGTTACCACTCCTGTGATTACTATTATTGGAGGGGGGTGACCGATACATTGTTACCACTCCTATGATCACTGTATTAGTGGAGGGGGGTGACCGATACATTGTAACCACTCCTGTGATCACTATTAGTAGAGGAGGGTGACCGATACATTGTTACCACTCCTGTGATCACTGTATCGGTCATCCTCCTCCACTAATACAGTGATCACAGGAGTGGTATTAGTGGCAGAGGATGACTGATACATTTGTTACCACTCATGTGATCACTATTAGTAGAGGTGGATGACCGGTACATTGTTACCACTCTTGTGATCGCTGTATTAGTGGAGGAGAATGACGGATACAGTGATCACAAGAGTGGAAACAATGTCTCAGTCATCCTCCTCCACTAATACATTGTTACCGCTCCTGTGATCGCTGTATCTGTCATCCCCCTTCATTAATGCAGCAATCACAGGAGTGGTAACAATGGTATTAGTGGAGGAGGATGACTGATACATTGTTGCCACTCCTGTAATCACTAATATGAGGGGGATGACTGATACGGTGATCACAGGACTGGTAACAATGTATTAGTGGAGGATGACTGATATATTGTTACCAGTCCCGTGATCACTGTATCAGTCATCTCCCTCCTATTAGTGATTACAGGAGTGGTAACAATGTATCGGTCGTCCTCCTCCACTAAAACATTGTTACCACTCCTGTAATCGCTATTCGGAGGGGGATGACTGATATAGTGATTACAGGACTGATAATGTATTAGTGGCGGATGACTGATACATTGTTACCACTCCTGTGATCACTATTAGTGGAGGAGGATGACTGATGCATTGTTACCAGTCCTGTGATCACTGAATCAGTCATACCCCTTCTAATAGTGATTACAGGAGTGGTAACAATGCATCCACCATCCTCCTTAACAAATACAATGATCACTGGAGTGGTAATAATGTATTGATCATCCTCCTCCACTAAAACATTGTTACCACTCCTGTGACCGCTGTATTAGTGGTGGATGACTGATACATTGTTACCACTCCTGTGATCACTGTATTAGTGGAGGATGACTAATACATTGTTAAATGTAAAACGCTTAAGGGACGAGCGCATCCCAATTTTGAAGTGGCTCCCCCAGAAAAACGGACGTCGTTCTTCATCTCTGAAATAATGAGAGCGCTCTGAGCCCGGCATTGTTACGGCTGATAATGATTAGGCAAAGTTATCTTGTTACTTTCTGTGGCCGGCGAGTCGCCGCACCTTTAAATGACCGGTCGGATCAGGGACCAGAATCCGATGGAGAAATTGGCAGAGAAGGGTGCTGGACAATGAGTGGAAGCCTACGGAGGGATTGGCAGTAAGAGGTAATCGACACTGAGTGGAATTCATTGGAGGTATTGGCAAAGAGGGGAGTTGGACATTGAGTAAAAGCCAGTGGGAGGAATTGGCAGTGAAGGGTGGTGGGCATTTGGGGACCAACTTCATATTAATGGCCATGAGGGGGCCAACTCCATACTAATGGTAATTTCATGGGGTAATGTGGCCAGCTCCATATTAATGGCCATGAGAAGGTGAGGTGATCAACTCCATATTGATGGTCATGGCGGTGAGATGGCCAACACCAAATTAATGGCCATGTAGTAAGGTAACCAACTCCACATTGATGGTCATGGTTTTAGAATGGGGTTTCCACAAGCTCATATGAGTGTGACGGTAAGTTATCCAAAACTTCTGCTCATATAATGTATTTTGGGATCGGCTTTACAAACAATTTTACAGGAAATTACATGTTTGTTTTGTTCTCTGTATCAAGTCGAAGGATCTTGGCCGTCCTCGGTGTAGGAGACCTTGAATTTACTTCCATTCTGAAAGACGTAATGATAGGCTGTGTTGGGTTATATTTGAGATATTTGGCAATATGTGATCTAAGGGAACATTTTCTTTAAACCAAATTATGGGTCAATATGACTTCTTCTACAACCTCATTTATTTTTCTGAAATTCACAAAAACACGGTATTTAAAAAATGAATAGAGCTTTGAAGGGACATTAGAGGGCGCTCATTGCTGGATGTCGTGTGACCTTGTGTTTTCATCAGAAGGGAAACTTGTTATTACGGTTGATGGAAAAGTCGTACGGCTCTATTTTCTGGGCTTTCATAACTTTAGCACAGAAATATTAAATAGTTTTAGCGTTCCTATATTGTGTATAATATACTGTATCGTTATGAGTTTTCCTTTTACACACCTCATACAAAGACAGGCAAAAAAATGAGGGTTTTGCCGGGACTGGAGTGTGTAATAAAGTGAGGTTGTGAAACGGATATCTGGAGGGTTGGCGAGCCTGCCATGATGGCAGACAAAGCAAAAGCCACAGATTTGCCACCAGGGGGGGGGGTGGCGCTATTGACCTGACGAAAGCCTGTAAATAAAACAAGTTATTATTATTAGGTTGTTCATAAGAGAAGAAAATTAACGCCAACCCAAAAAATCTCACCATTCTGATCTAGACGTAGATCAATCCCGAGAGTCAAGGGCTCCGAATACTACAAAAGTCTGTTGAAATGTTTCCATTAATAATCAGAAGCACGTTGACAAAAAAAAAAAAAGCCAAAGTGCTTTTTTGATCTTCCTTTTTATTTATTCTTTGTACTTTTATTTCCACTGAGATCAAAAGCGCGACTATCGGTCCCTTGCCTAATGCCAGGGTGCTCAGTGTAACTAACTCTTCAAACTTTTCTAGTGTAACTCTTCTAACCATCCCTCCACTGGCTTCCACTTAGTGTCCTCCACTCCTCACTGCTTATCCCTCCACTCAGTGTCCACCACTCCACACTGCCAATCCCCCCCGTTGGCTTCCACTCAAATGTCCAACACCCCTCACTGCCAATCCCTCCACTGGCTTCCACTCGGTGTCCTCCACTCCTCACTGCTTATCCCGCCACTGGCCTCCACTCAGTGTCCACCACTCCACACTGCCAATCCCCCTGTTGGCTTCCACTCAAATGTCCAACACCCCTCACTGCCAATCCCTCCACTGGCTTCCACTCATTGCCCAGCACCCTTCTCTGCCAATTTCTCCACTGGCATTCTACGTAATGTCCACCACACCTCCTTGCCAATGACTTCAACTGAGTGTCAATCACCCCTTTCTCCACTAGCTTCCACTCAAATGTCCACCATCCTTTACTGCCCATCCCTCTGTTGGCTTCCACTCATTGTCCAGCACCCTTCTCTACCAATTTCTCCATTGGATTCTGCTCAATGTCCACCACACCTCCTTGCCAAGACATACAATGACTTAAACTCAATGTCCACCACCCCTCACTGCCAATACCTCCATTGGCTTTCACTCAGTGAGGGGTGGTGGGCATTCGAGTGGAAGCCAACAAAGGGATTGGCAGTATGGGGTGGTGGACATTGAGTTGAAATCTTTGGATATCTCGGCAAGGAGGTGTGGTGGACATTGAATAAAATTTAGTGGAGAAATTGTCAGAGAAGGGTGCTGGACAATGAGTGGAAGCCAGTGGAGGGATTGGCAATGAGGGATGGTGGACATTTTATTATAGGGATTGGCAGAGAGGGGTGGTTGACACTCATTCGAAGTCATTGGAGGTATTGGCAAAGAGGTGTGGTGGACATTACGTAGAAGCTAGTGGAGAAATTGGCAGAGAAGGGTGCTGGGCAATGAGTGGAAGACAGTGGAGAGATTGACAATTGGGGGCTGTGGAATTAGGGGCTGTGGAAGCTAGTAGAGGTATTGGCAGTGAGGGGTAGTGGACATTGAGTGAAAGCCAATGGAGGGATTGGCAATGTCCACTACCCCTCACTACCAATCCCTCCACTGGCTTCCACTCGTTGTCCAGCACCCTTCTCTGCCAATTCTCCATTGGATTCTACTCAACGTCCACCACACCTCCTTGCCAAGACATCCAAAGACTTCAACTCAATGTCCACCACCCCTCACTGCCAATCCCTCTCATGTCTTCCAGTCAGTGTTGACCACCGCTCACTGCCAATCCCTCCAGTAGCTTCCACTCAAATGCCCACCACCCCTCACTGCCAATCCCTCCAGTGGCTTCCACTCAAATGCCCACCACCCTTCACTGCCAATTTCTACACTGGCTTTTACGACCAATGTCCAACTCCCCTCTTTGCCAATACTTCCAATGAATTCCACTCGGTGTCGATCACCTCTTACTTCAAATCCCTCCACTGGCTTCTACTCAGTGTCCTCCACTCCTCACTGCCGATCCTTCCCATGTCTTCCTTTCAGAGTCCACAGCCCCTAATTGTCAATCTCTCCACTGTCTTCCACTCATTGCCCAGCACCCTTCTCTGCCAATTTCTCCACTGGCTTCTACGTAATATCCACCACACCTTTTTGCCAATACCTCCAATGACTTCAACTGAGTGTCAACCACCCCTCTCTGCCAATCCCGCCACTAAAATGTCCACCATCCCTCACTGCCAATCCATCCACTGGCTTCCACTCATTGCCCACCACCCCTCACTGCCAATTCCTCCACTGGCTTTTAATGTCCACTATCCCTCACTGCAAATGCCTTTCACGTCTTCCAGTAAGTGTTGACCACCTCTCACTGCCAATCCCTCCGTTGGCTTCCACTCAAATGCCCACCACCCTTCACTGCCAATCGCTCCCACTGGCTTCTACTCAATGTCCACCACCTTTCACTGCCAATCCCTGCACCTAGCTTCCACTCGGATGTCCTCCACCCATCTCTGGTAGTCCCTCCACTGGCTTTATATATATATATATATATATATATATATATATATATATATATATATATATATATATATAATTACGCTCTTTATTTGTAATAAAAGCTTTTGTAACATTTTATAAAAAATCCCGCTGATTGCCCGACCTCTGTAAACTGCTTTGTACATTGTAAAACGAGTCACGGCCATTACACCGAGCGTCCCTGATCAGACCGGTCATTTAAAGGTGCGGTGACTCGCCGGCCACAGAAAGTAACAAGCTAACTTTGCTTAATCCTAATCTGCCGTAACAATGCCGGGCTCAGAGCGCTCTCATTATTTCAGAGATGAAGAACGACGTCTGTTTTTTCTGGGGGAGCCACTTCTAAATTGGGCTGCGCTCGTCCATTAAGCGTTTAACTTTTAATCCTGCTCTGTCCTCGGCGTGCGGACCGCAGGGTCATTTCCGAGCAATCATTAAAAGGAAAAAAAAAAATGGAAAATGATGGGGAAAAATAGAAGCAAACTTTAAAGTATAAAATTTAAAATAATAAACCCAAAACATTAAAATCGCATTGAAACTTTAACATGTTCAAAATCCTTCCCTTTCTTTTAAAATCTGAAACTTTTATAAAGAAAATCTCTGGTGATCCTGCCATGAAGGTCCTTTGTTTAGGCACTACCTGTTATCCAGTGACAATACTCTCCCCTGTCTCCCACCCTCCTGTGTTTTGCAGGCAGGGTCAACCGTTGTCTTTATTAGGAAGACCATCCCGATAATTGCCATGTAGCCAGGCCCCCCCCCCCTCACCCCTTCCACCCTTTACTGACTTGCCTCTTACTCTGTTACTTCCCCTTGTCTTCTAGAGCAGGGGTCCCCAACCCTCGGGTGGTGGACCGGTACTGGTCTGTCCTCAGTGTGAGGGCCGCGGGGTAATTTCTGAGCAATCGTTAAAAAGAAAAAAAAAGGAAAATGAAGGGGAATATCTAATTAAAGAAGTAAACCCAAAACAAAAGGGTCAACAGTTGTCTATTAGGAAGCCCATCCCGAGAATTGTCCTGTAGCCATCACTTGAGTTAGGGTCAGGACTTTGGGGGGTGCAGGAGGGGCTGTGTCTTTGTGTTGGATGAGCAGCCCTTTACAGTACATTCAACCTAGCTCAGGACCCACCCCTTCCACCCTTTACTCTGTTACTTCCACTTGCCTTCTAGAGCAGGGATCCCCAACCCCCAGGCCGTGGACCGGTACTGGTCCTGTGGCCTGTTAATAACCAGGCCACATAGCAGAATGTGAGCGGCAACCGTGGTCCGGACAAGGCTATCATTTGGCCGCAGTCACCGCTCACCTTCTGTCATGCCACTTAGGCTATGTGTCCTCTCCAGGCCCTCCCCGCCATGACCATGCCATCCTATCAGCACGGCAGGAGGAGATGGTGAGCTGTACAGAGAGCGGGAGTCCCTTCATAATAACAAGCGGGTAATCTCTGGAGGGCTCACGTCCTCCGTCCAGATTTGCAGCTCCTCCCGCCACCTGCCCCACTGATGAGATGACATTGTCGGTGAGGCCGGAGACCTGGGAAAAGACACAGACTGATAACTGCCCCGAAGGTAGGACTGTGCAGGGGAAGCAGAGATTCAAAGGGGTAGTGATGCCCCTGGGGCAGCTTTTTGGACGATCTGTGGGGAAGACGCAGAGATCCCAGCTAGGTTTAGCTGGGGGGGGGGGCTATTCGTAAGCTGAAACCCAAGGATCAATTGGGGTGTGGAGAAGCTCAATGGAGCGAGCCAGGGGGAAGTTGGTGGGAAAGAGTTCAGCTGTCCTGTGGTGGTGCAAGTCTTTATCTCCCTCCCTAGGAAGAGCCTGGTGGATAGTGGAAGGGGGCAACCGATGATCTTGTAGCTAAGTGAGTAAGCAACCTTATTGCTGGAGAGTTGTATCCTATGGGACATTTAGCGGTGTGTGAAGTGTCCTCAAGTTATCCAGTTCTACAGTTTTTGGGGATATCCCATGCTCCCTCTTTCTATCCCAGTTCATTGTTCCCTATAAAAAACACAAAAGAAACCCCCTAGCCTTTTCTTTGGAGCCAGTAGAAGAATTTCCAGTGGAAACAAGAAAAAAGGGTACTCGAAGAGTAACCATAGGCCAGACTTTAGAGGCATAGAAAACAATGGAGAAATAGAAAAAATATAACAATGTTTATTGAAAAAAGTACATAGTATAGTCAAGTGTTTAACAATTAGATAAAAATAATACAAAATTATACAATTTGTACAGTGAGCCCTTGTGTGTGAACGCGTTTCGTCATTGGCAGTTGTCAGAGCCAGTGGCTCTTTAGGGGGTGTGCTACAGCCAGAGAAGTATGATTAAACTTGTGTCCATTGTACCATCAGTGATGCAATGCAATAATAATGAGGGTGTAAAGGGGGAAGAGTCACAGCTGCTTGGGTTACATACTCCCTGTTCATTCTGTGTACATCCATTTTACAGTAAAGATCAGTGCAATGCTGTGTTCTGAAGTAAACTTTTCTTTGTGTGTTTCACAGGCACAGTTACAGTCTTCCATATTTCTGTATTGTTCACGTCCAGAAAATAAAATTATATCTTGTGCTTCAATACATTTAAAAGCGGAGACGGGGGACTGTTGTTTCTTGCAGAATCATAGCTTGATGTCTTTGACATTTCGCTCCCCTCTCGCCCTGGGTCACCAGTGTTTTGTACCAGACGTGTACCTGTCTAGCGCGCTCTGCAATTGATTTGTTCTGTAAAAGGTTTCCACTCTCAGCGTCCATTAAGTGTCTCGTCATTCAACGGCTCTTAGTGGGAGAAGGTGGAGTAGTTTGCATGCGCAGCTTCACCTGCCAAAGTGGTGATGTGTGCGGTTTGTTATTTTAGTCTTTTATAGCGCAAACTTCTCAGTGGAAGCTGACGCTCTTATGGCACTTGGGGTGCTGGTTTGTAAGTATCACATTCTTTATGCCTAATGATTCTATTTTGCTGAACGTTGTGGACTTAATTTGAAGTGGGCCTCTGAATTGTAGAGACTGTTTAAGGTCCTCTTCAGTCTCAGTGTATAACAAAAGCTTGGCACCCATAAATATATATATATATATATATATATATATATATATATATATATATATATATATATATATATATATATATATATATAATCTCTATTACAGGTGGAGTCACCTGTAGGGTTCTACTATCTCCTGGAGTCGCTTGCAGGCTTCTTCGAGGTCTCGGAGTGGCCTGCAGGCTTCTTCTGGTCCCCTGGAGTGGCCTGCGGGCTTCTTCCGGTCCCCTGGAGTGGCCTGCGGGCTTCTTCCGGTCCCCTGGAGTGGCCTGCGGGCTTCTTCCGGTCCCCTGGAGTGGCCTGCGGGCTTCTTCCGGTCCCCTGGAGTGGCCTGCGGGCTACTTCCGGTCCCCTGGAGTGGCCTGCGGGCTACTTCCGGTCCCCTGGAGTGGCCTGCGGGCTACTTCCGGTCCCCTGGTGTGGCCTGCGGGCTACTTCCGGTCCCCTGGAGTGGCCTGCGGGCTTCTTCCGGTCCCCTGGAGTGGCCTGCGGGCTTCTTCCTTCCCCTGGAGTGGCCTGTTGGCTTCTTCTTCTATCCCCTGGAGTGGCCTGTAGGCTTCTTCTTCTATCCCCTGGAGTGGCCTGTAGGCTTCTTCTTCTATCCCCTGGAGTGGCCTGTAGGCTTCTTCTTCTATCCCCCGGAGTGGCCTGTAGGCTTCTTCTTCTATCCCCCGGAGTGGCCTGCGGGCTTCTTCCGGTCCCCTGGAGTGGCCTGCGGGCTACTTCCGGTCCCCTGGTGTGGCCTGCGGGCTACTTCCGGTCCCCTGGAGTGGCCTGCGGGCTTCTTCCGGTCCCCTGGAGTGGCCTGTTGGCTTCTTCTTCTATCCCCTGGAGTGGCCTGTAGGCTTCTTCTTCTATCCCCTGGAGTGGCCTGTAGGCTTCTTCTTCTATCCCCTGGAGTGGCCTGTAGGCTTCTTCTTCTATCCCCCGGAGTGGCCTGTAGGCTTCTTCTTCTATCCCCCGGAGTGGCCTGTAGGCTTCTTCTTCTATCCCCCGGAGTGGCCTGTAGGCTTCTTCTTCTATCCCCTGGAGTGGCCTGTAGGCTTCTTCTTCTATCCCCGGAGCGGCCTGTAGGCTTCTTCTTCTTCTTCTATCCCCCAGAGCGGCCTGTAGGCTTCTTCTTCTTCTTCTATCCCCCAGAGCGGCCTGTAGGCTTCTTCTTCTTCTTCTATCCCCCAGAGCGGCCTGTAGGCTTCTTCTTCTTCTATCCCCCGGAGCGGCCTGTAGGCTTCTTCTTCTTCTATCCCCCGGAGCGGCCTGTAGGCTTCTTCTTCTTCTATCCCCCGGAGCGGCCTGTAGGCTTCTTCTTCTTCTATCCCCCGGAGCGGCCTGTAGGCTTCTTCTTCTTCTATCCCCCGGAGCGGCCTGTAGGCTTCTTCTTCTTCTATCCCCCGGAGCGGCCTGTAGGCTTCTTCTTCTATCCCCCGGAGCGGCCTGTAGGCTTGTTCCGTCCCCCGGAGCGGCCTGTAGGCTTCTTGTTCTATCCCCTGGAGTGGCCTGTAGGCTTGTTCGGCCTCCTGGAAATCGGCAAATTATTTCTATTGTAGCAGTTTGTGGAGATCCATGAAACAAAAATTACATTTTATTTTCCGTTGTCCTTTTCTTCAGTTAAACTCTTCCAGCGGACGTGTTGCGGATTTTGGCGGTTTTGCGTTCTTTGGTCTCCTTGCTCCACTAAGCCTACCATCTCGGCGCGTCTCGATTAAAGATCCATGGCGTTAATCTATCAGCTTCGCTGTCTGCCGCAGCCTGGGTGCTCCCCAGCCGACCATTAAAAGGGTTCGTAACCTTCAAAAGCGTCTTTTGTTTCCCGGGGTCGGGGATATTGGCAGAGAGAACGTTTAGCAGAAGGAAAGGCGCTGACGGATTTTCCTGGAAAGTCTGAAGACGGCTTTATCGTATTTCTGGTATCATTTGTGCCAAGAAAGTTTCAGCTTTAGAGAGACGGACGGATGGATGGATGGAGTGGCGTGTATGGAAGGGATTTCATTGCCTGGCAGAGCGATTTAACCGAATTCAGTGCCGGGATTCGTGCCGAGTGAAGCCGAGCTGCTCCTAATGAAACGACAATACTCTTTGAAGCGAACCTGAAGCGCTTTGAAAATTTTTGCATTTCATGCGTTTTTGGGTGCATTTTTTTTGGTGCGTTTTTTCTGCATGACAACAGACAACAGACCTCCTCCTAGCAACAAATTCCAAAAATGCATTAAATGCGTATAAATGCATTTTTGGTGTGTTTTCCTGCATGACAACGACAACCTCCTACCAGCAACAGTAATGCAGCCCAAAAATGCAAAACGCATAAAAAAATGCATCAACCTCGCATGCATAAATGTGAACTTAGCTCTAGAAACAGCACAGAGCGTTTGACTCTATAGACCTCAATGGAATCGCATCAAAAATGCATTGGGAAAAGAAAAGCGTGTGCGCTTTTGGTGCGTTTTTTTTTCCCATCATGACGACAGACCCCCCTACTACTCCTAGCAACATCAACAAATCCCAAAAATGCAAAACGCATATTAAAAAAAAAAAACACAGAACATCCCGGAAAATGGGCCCCAAAAATGCACCAACGGCACATGCAAAGAACCTGCCCTCCATAGACTTCAGTGACAACGCATCAAAAAAAGCTCCAAACGGTGTCCTGTTTTTACAAGATTTTATTCGGTCAGTAAACGGCTCCAGGAGAGGCGGTAGTGAGGGGAGGAAAAAGTAATAAAGAAAAATATTATTATTATTTTTGTATTATTAATAATAATATTTATTATTATTAATAATAATAATTATTTTTGTTTTATTAATAATAATATGTAAAAATATATAATTTTTTATGTATTCATTTTATATAATTTATTATATATATATATATATATATATATATATATATATATATATATATATATATATATATATATATATATATATATATATATATATATATATATATATATATATATATATATATCATAGCGTTGGATAGTAGGTGAGGTTGGATAAAAGGCGCAAGTCCAACCTATGATGAGTAAAAAATTGTATATTTATATTTTTATATATAATAATTTTTTTTTTTTTAGAGAGCTTCTGGTGAGGGTTGCCACTGAGGCTTTCATACTCAATCGTATTACATAAATAATATATATATTCAAATAATATTTAATAATACACATTTTTATATATAAAGAAGATGGATTTATTTTTTCTATAGAGCTCCTGGTCTGGGGTACCGGTGGGCTTTCCTTCCGGGACACAGATTATGATTGGTCTGAACCCCCATATATACAAGTCTTGGTATACGGAGGACGGAGCGTTGTATGATCCCCTCTGAAGACCGTTAGGAAGCCGAGTGCAATTGCGCTCCTCGGATTATCGCCGGTAATTTGTAATGTCCTTCCTGTATTACACTTAATATCCTTTTAATCGCCATTTCCGCGTGATTTTCCAGCAGAGGATAATCGCTTCCCCCCGAAAAAGCTTGAAACGCAGAAATCTGAGTGCGCCCGTCGCTCCTCCCGACTAAAGACGATGTTTATCATTAAGCCTTAAATTGCCGCCTTTTTATGAGTCGGCCATGCGGCAAATCTTGCTTGACGACGGGACCGGCGTGTGCCAAATGCCCAAAAAAAAAAAACAGAAAGTGTTTCCATAATGTGCAAATCTTCTATTGCAATTGCTGTGCGGACACCAGACCGGCCTCCCGTGATTTCTGTGCGCACCTCCACGTTCAACTGCCAAATTTTACAGAATAAAATGCGGTCGTTGCAATATTTTATGTTGCGCGGTATTTGCGCAGCCGTCTTTCAAGCGCAATATTTTTCTTGGGGGAAAAAGAAATACCTAAAATCACTAAGCAACAAATGTCAGAAATGGGTTGGGTCTTTAAGTGGTTAATGCCACCAATGGAAAGCTCCATCAGTCTCCAAAAATGACAAAACTTTCATTTGGATACAGTGTGGCTTTTTTTTTTTGATCTTTGAACAGATTACTACGTAGCGCGCGTTTTAATATCCAGCGATGCCCCATCTATTCTCCTCCCAGCCCCCCCCCCTCCCCCCGAGCCGGCTCCCTCCCGCGAGGACGACTTGAGACGGATAATCTTGTGGTTCTCCGCTAGATAAGCATAATGTATATTGCCCGACGTAAATCAGTTAAGTGCTGATGTCAGAGCGGACGAAGGCTTCCGCCTCCTATGGAAGGGGGGGGGGTATATTGCATTCCGGGGGGCGCGGCGTTATGAGCGCGTTGTGTTAATAAGCCCCCGGTCGCCTGTTCCTTGGCATGCCGTCTAAATATTACGATTTTTTTCATTAGTCTCTGAACCCGAATCTCTCGTCCGGTCGTTTTACTCTTCATAGGGGGAGGTCTATGGAGTGATTGCACAGAGATAGTAAACCGCGTCTCTTTGTGCGTCCATTGGGGGTCTTATATTTGTATTGGACCTTTTTTTTTTTTTTTTTGGTTCTATTTTAAACCAATGACTTCCTTTTTCAAAAACAGAGATCCGTCTTCCTTCCACAGATGGGGGAACGGTGTTCTAAATGTGTTTTTTATTCTCTTAATTTATATAAAATTGTGGCAAAAATAAGGTAGCGAGGTACGGGACTTACAGTATACAGGGCCGTCTTTAAGGCAGGGCAAAGGGGGAAGCTGCCCTGGGCCCTGTCATTGTTGTGGGGCCTAAAAGCGGCTGCCTCATACTTGCCAACTATCCCAGTTTAAATTCCCTTGTCCCTTGAAATTGTTAGTCCTGTGCTGTGTCCCGATATCTCAGCGTGAAGTGCTGCTACTAATGCTGCCCAGCTCTGCCCTATTGTTGTGTACAGATGACTCACCTGCAGACCCTGTGTTTACATGTAAATAACAGTCATTCATATGTAAATAACGGGAGCATTCATATGTAAATTGTGGCGGCTGACACCATTGATATGTAAATAAAGGCGGCATTCGTATGTATATCCTGCCCCTCTGCAGTGAGGAGGTGAGGTGCTGTAACCTCTAGCAACCCATCAACAAGCAGAAATCATGTGCTGTAACCTCTAGCAACCAGTCAGTAAGTGGTAATGATTTTCTTTTCTTTTTCTTTTTCTTCTTTTTCTTTTTCTTTTTCTTTTTCTTTTTCTTTTTCTTTTTCTTTTCCTTTTTCTTTTTCTTTTCTTTTCTTTTCCTCTCCTTTCTTTTCCTCTCCTTTCTTTTCCTCTCCTTTCTTTTCCTCTCCTTTCTTTTCCTTCCTTTCTTTTCTTTTCCTTTCCTCTCCTTTCTTTTCCTTCCTTTCTTTTCCTCTCCTTTCTTTTCCTTCCTTTCTTTTCTTTTCCTTTCCTCTCCTTTCTTTTCCTTCCTTTCTTTTTTTTCCTTCCTTTCTTTCTTTTCCTTCCTTTCTTTCTTTTCCTTCCTTTCTTTCTTTTCCTTCCTTTCTTTCTTTTCCTTCCTTTCTTTCTTTTCCTTCCTTTCTTTTCCTTCCTTTCTTTTCCTTTCTTTTCCTTTTCCTCTAGCAACCCATCAACAAGCAGAAATCATGTGCTGTAACCTCTAGCAACCAGTCAGTAAGTGGTAATGATTTCCTTTTCCTTTTTCTCCCTCCTCCACGCGAAATGTAGAGTTACTCGGGACCACCGTGTGGCACATCGGGCACTTGGCACTTTCAGAAGGCGGTCAGCGACGGTAGGCCTTTGTGCGCCCCGCAGTCTCTACAAGTCTCCCGCTGTCTGCCCTGGGAAGGTTATCCTGACCTCTCCACATACGTCTTTCCAATCACCCCATCACTTTCCCGCTACCTGTTTATCTGAGAATTAACCGCGGCTCCAAACCATGCGCGACGCCGGCTCTCTGTCATGGCGGAGTCGTATTTTAACTCCCGAGCTAATCTTGCAGGTGCCTGCAGATCTAAATAGGTTAAATACAAAATTAAAGCCGTAATGACAGCATCTGTCTCTGGAAAAGCATTGCGCACGGACGTGGCCTGCAACCGTCTCAATAGATTACAGCTTCTTCCAGCAGTCGGGGAGTTTATTGATCCACCTATATATTTAACTCCGCCGCGCGGAAACAAAATTGGACTGTCTTATGCCTCCTGTGTCACCTCCACCCCCGCCTTCTCCACCACTCCCCCCCCCCCCCCCCCCAAAAAAAAAAATAGGCCGACACCACACCGAAACGCCATCTTCCTCCATATTTGCTGCAACCTGAATTTTTTCTTCTCCTCCTCTGCTTCCAATGAATTGGTTAAACGTTTCTCTCGGCGTGCTTCTCACGCGGAGAGATTAATTAAAAAAAAATAAAAAATTCTAAAAATTAGTCTTTCCAGTCTTCTGTTTCTGAGTCGGGGACACTCTCTGGCGCTCGCACTGTCTGAGTATTTTTTTTTTCTTTCTTTTTCTTTTTTTTATCAGATTTTTCCATTTCCTCTTCTGTTTCTGGTAGGCAGCGGGAAAATGCCGTTCTCCTTCTCTGAACTACGGGGGGAAATAAATAAGAAAATCGAGAGTAGAGGAACACATCGGAAGATGATTTGTATCATTTGCCGCTCTGCAGAAGTATTATAAAATATAATGAACTATAAATTCACAATGTTATCACACAGGGAGCACCATACCCAACCGCCAAGGCCAACTCTACCTACCGGTGGTGCCATAAACGGAAAATGAATCCCTTATTTCACATTTAGAGTCTTCAGTCCCCTCATACACATTACACGCCATTACACCAGAGTCTTTAGACCCCCCCTCTATAGTCCACCTCCTACTCTTCACATAAGTCTATAGTGGCCTCCCCCTCTTTACATCCGAGCCTATAGTTCCCTCCACCTCTTTACAGCAGAGCCTATAGTGGCCTCTCCCTCTTTACATCAGAGCCTATAGTGGCCTCTCCCTCTTTACATCAGAGCCAATAGTGGCCTCTCCCTCTTTACATCAGAGCCAATAGTGGCCTCTCCCTCTTTACATCAGAGCCTATAGTGGCCTCTCCCTCTTTACAGCAGAGCTTATAGTGGCCTCTCCCTCTTTACATCGGAGCCCATAGTGGCCTCTCCCTCTTTACATCGGAGCCCATAGTGGCCTCTCCCTCTTTACATCAGAGCCAATAGTGGCCTCTCCCTCTTTACATCAGAGCCAATAGTGGCCTCTCCCTCTTTACAGCAGAGCCTATAGTGGCCTCTCCCTCTTTACATCAGAGCCAATAGTGGCCTCTCCCTCTTTATATCAGAGCCAATAGTGGCCTCTCCCTCTTTACATCAGAGCCAATAGTGGCCTCTCCCTCTTTACAGCAGAGCCTATAGTGGCCTCTCCCTCTTTACATCAGAGCCTATAGTGGCCTCTCTCCCTCTTTACATCAGAGCCTATAGTGGCCTCTCCCTCTTTACATCAGAGCCAATAGTGGCCTCTTCCCTCTTTGCAGCAGAGCCTAAAGTGGCCTCTTGCCTCTTTGCAGCAGAGCCTAAAGTGGCCTCTCCCTCTTTACATCAGAGCCAATAGTGGCCTCTCCCTCTTTACACCAGAGCCTATAGTGGCCTCGTCCCTCTTTACAGCAGAGCCTATAGTGGCCTCTCCCTCTTTACAGCAGAGCCTATAGTGGCCTCTCCCTCTTTACATCAGAGCCAATAGTGGCCTCTCCCTCTTTACACCAGAGCCTATAGTGGCCTCGTCCCTCTTTACAGCAGAGCCTATAGTGGCCTCTCCCTCTTTACAGCAGAGCCTATAGTGGCCTCTCCCTCTTTACAGCAGAGCCTATAGTGGCCTCGTCCCTCTTTACAGCAGAGCCTATAGTGGCCTCGTCCCTCTTTACAGCAGAGCCTATAGTGGCCTCGTCCCTCTTTACAGCAGAGCCTATAGTGGCCTCTTCCCTCTTTACAGCAGAGCCTATAGTGGCCTCTCCCTCTTTACAGCAGAGCCTATAGTGGCCTCTCCCTCTTTACATCAGAGCCTATAGTGGCCTCTCCCTCTTTACATCAGAGCCAATAGTGGCCTCTCCCTCTTTACATCAGAGCCAATAGTGGCCTCTCCCTCTTTACATCAGAGCCTATAGTGGCCTCTCCCTCTTTACATCAGAGCCAATAGTGGCCTCTCCCTCTTTACATCAGAGCCAATAGTGGCCTCTCCCTCTTTACATCAAAGCCAATAGTGGCCTCTCCCTCTTTACATCAGAGCCAATAGTGGCCTCTCCCTCTTTACATCAGAGCCTATAGTGGCCTCTCCCTCTTTACAGCAGAGCTTATAGTGGCCTCTCCCTCTTTACATCGGAGCCCATAGTGGCCTCTCCCTCTTTACATCGGAGCCCATAGTGGCCTCTCCCTCTTTACATCAGAGCCAATAGTGGCCTCTCCCTCTTTACATCAGAGCCAATAGTGGCCTCTCCCTCTTTACATCAGAGCCAATAGTGGCCTCTCCCTCTTTACAGCAGAGCCTATAGTGGCCTCTCCCTCTTTACATCAGAGCCTATAGTGGCCTCTCCCTCTTTACATCAGAGCCTATAGTGGCCTCTCCCTCTTTACATCAGAGCCAATAGTGGCCTCTTCCCTCTTTGCAGCAGAGCCTAAAGTGGCCTCTTGCCTCTTTGCAGCAGAGCCTAAAGTGGCCTCTCCCTCTTTACATCAGAGCCAATAGTGGCCTCTCCCTCTTTACACCAGAGCCTATAGTGGCCTCGTCCCTCTTTACAGCAGAGCCTATAGTGGCCTCTCCCTCTTTACAGCAGAGCCTATAGTGGCCTCTCCCTCTTTACATCAGAGCCAATAGTGGCCTCTCCCTCTTTACACCAGAGCCTATAGTGGCCTCGTCCCTCTTTACAGCAGAGCCTATAGTGGCCTCTCCCTCTTTACAGCAGAGCCTATAGTGGCCTCTCCCTCTTTACAGCAGAGCCTATAGTGGCCTCGTCCCTCTTTACAGCAGAGCCTATAGTGGCCTCGTCCCTCTTTACAGCAGAGCCTATAGTGGCCTCTCCCTCTTTACAGCAGAGCCTATAGTGGCCTCTTCCCTCTTTACAGCAGAGCCTATAGTGGCCTCTCCCTCTTTACAGCAGAGCCTATAGTGGCCTCTCCCTCTTTACATCAGAGCCTATAGTGGCCTCTCCCTCTTTACATCAGAGCCAATAGTGGCCTCTCCCTCTTTACATCAGAGCCAATAGTGGCCTCTCCCTCTTTACATCAGAGCCTATAGTGGCCTCTCCCTCTTTACATCAGAGCCAATAGTGGCCTCTCCCTCTTTACATCAGAGCCAATAGTGGCCTCTCCCTCTTTACATCAGAGCCAATAGTGGCCTCTCCCTCTTTACATCAGAGCCTATAGTGGCCTCTCCCTCTTTACAGCAGAGCTTATAGTGGCCTCTCCCTCTTTACATCGGAGCCCATAGTGGCCTCTCCCTCTTTACATCGGAGCCCATAGTGGCCTCTCCCTCTTTACATCGGAGCCAATAGTGGCCTCTCCCTCTTTACATCAGAGCCAATAGTGGCCTCTCCCTCTTTACATCAGAGCCAATAGTGGCCTCTCCCTCTTTACAGCAGAGCCTATAGTGGCCTCTCCCTCTTTACATCAGAGCCTATAGTGGCCTCTCCCTCTTTACATCAGAGCCAATAGTGGCCTCTTCCCTCTTTGCAGCAGAGCCTAAAGTGGCCTCTTGCCTCTTTGCAGCAGAGCCTAAAGTGGCCTCTCCCTCTTTACATCAGAGCCAATAGTGGCCTCTCCCTCTTTACACCAGAGCCTATAGTGGCCTCGTCCCTCTTTACAGCAGAGCCTATAGTGGCCTCTCCCTCTTTACAGCAGAGCCTATAGTGGCCTCTCCCTCTTTACATCAGAGCCAATAGTGGCCTCTCCCTCTTTACACCAGAGCCTATAGTGGCCTCGTCCCTCTTTACAGCAGAGCCTATAGTGGCCTCTCCCTCTTTACATCAGAGCCTATAGTGGCCTCTCCCTCTTTACATCAGAGCCAATAGTGGCCTCTCCCTCTTTACAGCAGAGCCTATAGTGGCCTCTCCCTCTTTACAGCAGAGCCTATAGTGGCCTCTCCCTCTTTACAGCAGAGCCTATAGTGGCCTCTCCCTCTTTACATCAGAGCCTATAGTGGCCTCTTCCCTCTTTACAGCAGAGCCTATAGTGGCCTCTTCCCTCTTTACAGCAGAGCCTATAGTGGCCTCTCCCTCTTTACAGCAGAGCCTATAGTGGCCTCTCCCTCTTTACATCAGAGCCTATAGTGGCCTCTTCCCTCTTTACAGCAGAGCCTATAGTGGCCTCTTCCCTCTTTACAGCAGAGCCTATAGTGGCCTCTTCCCTCTTTACAGCAGAGCCTATAGTGGCCTCTCCCTCTTTACAGCAGAGCCTATAGTGGCCTCTCCCTCTTTACATCAGAGCCTATAGTGGCCTCTTCCCTCTTTACAGCAGAGCCTATAGTGGCCTCTTCCCTCTTTACATCAGAGCCAATAGTGGCCTCTCCCTCTTTACATCAGAGCCAATAGTGGCCTCTCCCTCTTTACATCAGAGCCAATAGTGGCCTCTCCCTCTTTACAGCAGAGCCTATAGTGCTGCCTCATCTCCATCGTTGACTCCTAGGATGCTGGCAGCTGGCCACAGGGCATCTTTTATTTTTCCTTTGCTAGGATGCAGGCAGCTGGGTCGCATTATGGTCGCTCTATAAGATGACACTTTGCTGCCCAGAGGCTGACCATGCACTGAGGATGGAGTGTCTGCTATGGACACCTTGGTCTTGGGTCTTGTTGCCCCCCCCCCCCCCCCAGTGATTGCTGCAAAGTTTGACAAAAGTCGTGCTGCGATACGCCATTTTTTAAATTGGCGAGCCAGCCAGATACTTTATATTAAGTTTATGCAATCTGATCAGAAGAAGTGCAGGTCATTGGTGACCAGGGCTGTGCTGCCCATGAGGTCAATTAAGGCAGCTGCCCCAGGCGGCACGGCCCTGGTCACCAATGATCTGTAGATCCATGTTAAGTTCATGATATCTGATGGGGAGGTCCGGCTGGCTCGCCAATTAAAAAATGAATATCCTGGAAGAGGCCGGCTCCCTGGAACTGAGCTAGATTGCCTTCAAAGCCTTTTTATTTCTTGTTGGTCAGACTTCCCTCTTTGTACGACGCACCCCCCCCCCCGGGAGCCCCATCACAACATACAAACATGATTATTCCCTGAATTAGCAAACCGGAGGAGTCTGACAAATTACGCGGAGGAAACTCGATTCATCAAGATCACAGAAAGCACACCTACAGTCGCTGGCATTCATTAGCATCCTAATTAGCTTAATCAAGTTTTTGATGCCGGGAAAATTGAGAAAAATGACAGAAGGCGAGATAAAATCTGACAATCACCATTCCCCGCCGCACGTGTCCTCCACCTGAACCCCTCCGACGTCCCTGCGGATCTCCTCCCGCAACGTCGTGAGCGTGCGGCGTAATTCTGAAATTGCCCCCATGGGACCCATGTAAGGGGGAAAAAAAAACTGATCGTTCCGTGACACGTGCATTTCTCAAAGCCTGCCGTACGACTGCGGGCAGCGTGGCACGTGCACCTATACCAGGTGCCCTCTACACCCCAGATATCCCCCCAGCACTCTGACCCCTCTACACCCCAGATATACCCCTAGCACTCTGACCCCTCTACACCCCAGATATCCCCCCAGCACTCTGACCCCTCTACACCCCAGATATCCCCCCAGCACTCTGACCCCTCTACACCCCAGATATCCCCCCAGCACTCTGACCCCTCTACACCCCAGATATCCCCCCAGCACTCTGACCCCTCTACACTCCAGATATCCCCTCTGCACTCTGACCCCTCTACACCCCAGATATCCCCCCAGCACTCTGACCCTTCTACACTCCAGATATCCCCCAGCACTCTGACCCCTCTACACCCCAGATATCCCCCCCCAACACTCTGACCCCTCTACATCCCAGATATCCCCCCAGCACTCTGACCCCTCTACACCCCAGATATCCCCCCCCAACACTCTGACCCCTCTACACCCCAGATATCCCCCCAGCACTCTGACCCCTCTACATCCCAGATATCCCCCCAGCACTCTGATCCCTCTACACCCCAGATATCCCCCCAGCACTCTGACCCCTCTACATCCCAGATATCCCCCCAGCACTCTGACCCCTCTACACTCCAAATATCTCCCCCCCCAACACTCTGACCCCTCTACACCCCAGATATCCTCCCAGCACTCTGACCCCTCTACACCCCAGATATCCCCTCTGCACTCTGACCCCTCTACACCCCAGATATCCCCCCAGTACTCTGACCCCTCTACACCCCAGATATCCCCCCAGCACTCTGACCCCTCTACACCCCAGATATCCCCCCAGTACTCTGACCCCTCTACACCCCAGATATCCCCCCAGCACTCTGACCCCTCTACACCCCAGATATCCCCCCAGTACTCTGACCCCTCTACACTCCAGATATCCCCCAGCACTCTGACCCCTCTACACCCCAGATATCCCCCCCAACACTCTGACCCCTCTACACCCCAGATATCCTCCCAGCACTCTGACCCCTCTACACCCCAGATATCCCCTCTGCACTCTGACCCCTCTACACCCCAGATATCCCCCCAGTACTCTGACCCCTCTACACCCCAGATATCCCCCCAGCACTCTGACCCCTCTACACTCCAGATATCTCCCCAGCACTCTGACCCCTCTACACCCCTGATGTCCCCCCATCACTCTGACCCCTCTACACTCCAGATATCCCCCCAGCACTCTGACCCCTCTACATCCCAGATATCCCCCCAGCACTCTGACCCCTCTACACCCCAGATATCCCCCAGCACTCTGACCCTCTACACTCCAGATATCCCCTCTGCACTCTGACCCCTCTACACCCCAGATATCCCCCCAGTACTCTGACCCCTCTACACCCCAGATATCCCCCCAGCACTCTGACCCCTCTACACTCCAAATATCTCCCCAGCACTCTGACCCCTCTACACCCCAGATATCCCCCCCAGCACTCTGACCCCTCTACACCCCAGATATCCCCTCTGCACTCTGACCCCTCTACACCCCAGATATCCCCCCAGCACTCTGACCCCTCTACACCCCAGATATCCCCCCAGCACTCTGACCCCTCTACACCCCAGATATCCCCCCCCCAACACTCTGACCCCTCTACACCCCAGATATCCTCCCAGCACTCTGACCCCTCTACACCCCAGATATCCCCTCTGCACTCTGACCCCTCTACACCCCAGATATCCCCCCAGTACTCTGACCCCTCTACACCCCAGATATCCCCCCAGCACTCTGACCCCTCTACACCCCAGATATCCCCCCAGTACTCTGACCCCTCTACACCCCAGATATCCCCCCAGCACTCTGACCCCTCTACACCCCAGATATCCCCCCAGCACTCTGACCCCTCTACACCCCAGATATCCTCCCAGCACTCTGACCCCTCTACACCCCAGATATCCCCCCAGCACTCTGACCCTTCTACACCCCAGATATCCCCCCCTAGCACTCTGACCCCTCTACACCCCACATATCCCCCCCAGCACTCTGACCCCACACCGGAACCAAAAACGCGCGGGACCGGCAGCCGCCCCGGACCTGTGTTAGCCGGGCTCACTCACGTTTCATGCACTTTGGATGCGGGGAAAACCCTCATCCAATTCACAAATCTAGGTGAACTCCGTCCTTAAAGGAGACCTTTTACAAGTTTACAGTAATAAATTCCTATACAGTATTGAGTTTTTTTTTCAAAAGCTCCACCTTTTGTCATTTGGTTTATAGTCACGTGACTTTGCCTAGACTGACTTACCTGAAGACATCAGTCATCAGTCTGCTGCAGACAGGAGGAAGCATTTCCTCGGTCTCTTCTCCCCTAGTGGTATGGCTACAACATTGTAACTCTACTGTCACACAAAGTACCAAAGCAATAAAACAAATACAAAGGACAATAAATGAAATAAACAAATTGACTCCTAAGAAAAACAAAACCACCCCCTATAACCTCTCATCTGGAGTAATGTCCCTGGTGTGGCCCTCTGCTCTGTTTTGTGCTTCCTTCAGGGCCCCTTTATTTTTGTTACATAGTTAATTATTTTTTTCTCTGTTTATCTCTTCTCTCTCTCTCTCTCTCTCTCTCTCTCTCTCTCTCTTTTTTTTCTCTTCATAATGCATCTTGTGAATACAAATGGTGGAAGAAGACATTTTTCTTCAGAGTTCTGTATGGAATACAAATGTGGGAGCGTTGATTTGTAAAGAGGCTGTCGGAGCACAACACTGCGGCACCAGCAGTCTCATGTTATGTGTCTCTGACCGTCTCATGAGGCATATCTCCAGTCTTCAACAACTCCTGTAATAAATAAGTAAGCAGTCTTTGACTGTCTCCTGTATCATGTCTGCAGTCTCTGACTGTCTCTTGTATCATGTCTGCAGTCTCTGACCGTCTCCTGTATCATGTCTGCAGTCTCTGACCGTCTCCTGTATCATGTCTGAAGTCTCTGACCGTCTCCTGTATCATGTCTGCAGTCTCTGACCGTCTCCTGTATCATGTCTGCAGTCTCTCTGACCATCAGCAGATCATCCTCGCCATCATCAAACACTCCAAATGGGTTCAAAAAGCCTCACTCAAAGATCCTCTACAATCATTTTATTGACTACCAGTCGGCCCATCCCACCCACAAGAGCTCCTCCCTCTGACATGTTTCGCTCCTTGCAGAGCTTCTTCATAGAGTATTGATTCATAGTATATAAAATTATTGTGCGGCTTTCTGTATCGGTCAGGCCGGTACTCACAAGGTGGTGGAATGAATCAGGACTGCCAGCCTCAGACCCGCATTTGGCGGAGTTTTCCTGCATTTTAGCGCGGCTGCAGTGTTTGCTGGACCGCACCAGTCGGTATAACTTGTTCCCTGCTGTCTCTTCTGAAGACTCTCCCCATATAACAGGAGAGTGCAGCTTTTAGTTGTTTGTTTCTCTGCAGATTTGGAATGTAATAACCCCTCTGACATTGAGGAAGACGCGGGGGGGGTTGTCTCCGGGTGGATGAAACGCGTCGCTCCGGCGGAGCCCATCAATAATGCATCGATGTTGTGTGAGATTAGAGGGGAGCGTTGTGTTTATCAAAAATTGGAGGCCCCCCCGGAATCCCGATCTTCCTCCATGGAAATGGACGCACTTTGTTCCGATCTCGTTTTATTGGAAGACGACCTCCAGGCGTGCGATTAGAACGCGGATTTATCGTTCTTCACACCCAGAGATACGTCTTCCACATCGCTGTATACAGACGATCTGATCACCGAGTGTGTCCAGCCTACCAGAATAGAGAAGAGGGGGGGGGGGGGTTAGAACCTCTGTTGGGTTTGGACTGCTCTCTGGTCACCCCCAACCCCTCCTCTCCTATAAGAATGGGCTCTCCTGCCCCCATGAATGTGCCCCCCCCTCACCCATGAGTGTGCTCCCCCCCCCCTCACCCATGAGTGAGCTCCCCCCCCTACCCGAGTGAGCTCCCCCTCCTACCCATGTGAGCTCCCCCTCCTACCCATGTGTGCTCCCCCTTCACCCATGAGTGTGCTCCCCCTTCACCCATGAGTGTGCTCCCCCTTCACCCATGAGTGTGCTCCCCCTTCACCCATGAGTGTGCCCCCCCTCACCCATGAGTGTGCTCCCCCCCTCACCCATGAGTGAGCTCCCCCCCTACCCGAGTGAGCTCCCCCTCCTACCCATGTGAGCTCCCCCTCCTACCCATGTGTGCTCCCCCTTCACCCATGAGTGTGCTCCCCCTTCACCCATGAGTGTGCTCCCCCTTCACCCATGAGTGTGCTCCCCCTTCACCCATGAGTGCGCTCCCCCCCCTCACCCATGAGTGCGCTCCCCCCCCCCCACCCATGAGTGCGCTCCCCCCCCTCACCCATGAGTGCGCTCCCCCCCCTCACCCATGAGTGCGCTCCCCCCCCCCTCACCCATGAATGTGCCCCCCCTCACCCATGAGTGTGCTCCCCCCCTCACCCATGAGTGTGCTCCCCCCCTCACCCATGAGTGTGCTCCCCCCCCCTCACCCATGAGTGTGCCCCCCCCCCCTCACGAGTGTGCTCCCCCCCCTCACCCATGAGTGCGCTCCCCCCCCTCACCCATGAGTGCGCTCCCCCCCCCTCACCCATGAGTGTGCCCCCCCCCTTCACCCATGAGAATGTCCCCCCTCCTACCCATGTGTGCTCCCCCTCACCAATGTGTGGCCCCCCTTTAACCCATGTGTGCCCCCCTCCTACCAATGAGTGCGCACCCCCCCCCCCATCACCCATGAGTGTCTACCCCTCGTCTCCTACCCATGTGTGCTTCCCCCACCAATGAGAGTTCCCCCTCCTACCGATGTGTGCCGGGTTAAAACATCTGCTCTCTGGGCACCCCAACCCCTCCTCTCCTATAAGAATGTGCTCTCTTGCCCCCTATGAGTG